>NC_042979.1:39307070-39554580 GCF_901001165.1 Salmo trutta
TGCACAGATTCTGCCAGACCTGGGCCCTGACAGTAAATCTTAGTAAGACCAAAATAATGGTGTTCCAAAAAAGGTCCAGTCGCCAGGACCACAAATACAAATTCCTTCTAGACACCTTTGCCCTAGAGCACACAAAAAACAATACATACCTCAGCCTAAACATCAGCGCCACAGGTAACATCCACAAAGCTGTGAACGATCTAAGAGACAAGGCAAGAAGGGCATTATATGCCATCAAAAGGAACAAAATTCAATATACCAATTAGGATCTGGATAAAAATACTTTAATCAGTTATAGAACCCATTGTCCTTTATGGTTGTGAGGTCTGGGGTCCACTCACCAACCAAAAATTCACAAAATGGGACAATACCAAATTGAGACTCTGCATGCAGAATTCTGCAAGAATATCCTCCGTGTA
Organism: Salmo trutta; assembly: GCF_901001165.1. Classification (NCBI taxonomy): domain Eukaryota; kingdom Metazoa; phylum Chordata; class Actinopteri; order Salmoniformes; family Salmonidae; genus Salmo; species Salmo trutta. The sequence goes on from NC_042979.1 coordinate 39,307,490, forward strand.
CAACGTAGAACCCCAAATAATGCATGCAGAGCAGAATTAGGCCGATACCCGCTAATTATCAAAATCCAGAAAAGAGCTGTTAAATTCCACAACCACCTAAAAAGAAGCGATTCCCAAACCTTTCATAACAAAGCCATCACCTACAGAGAGATGAACCTGGAGAAGAGTCCCCTAAGCAAGCTCATCCTGGGGCTCTGTTCACAAACACAAACACACCCCACAGAGCCCCAGGACAGCAACACCATTAGACCCAACCAAATCATGAGAAAACAAAAAGATAATTACTTGACACATTGGAAAGAATTCACAAAAAAACTGAGCAGACTAGAATGCTATTTGGCCCTAAACAGAGAGTACACCGTGGCAGAATACCTGACCACTGTGACTGACCTAAACTTAAGGAAAGCCTTGACTATGTAGACTCAGTGAGCATAGCCTTGCTCTCAAGGCAGACCTGGCTCTCAAGAGAAGACAGGCTATGCGCACTGCCCACAAAATGAGGTGGGAACTGAGCTGCACCTCCTAACCTCCTGCCCAATGTATGACCATATTAGTGACACATATTTCCCTCAGATTACACAGATCCACAAAGAATTCGAAAACAAACCCGATTTTGATTAACTCACATATCTATTGGGTGAAATACCACAGTGTGCCATCACTGCAGCAAGATTTGTGACCTGTTGCCACAAGAAAAGGTCAACCAGTGAAGAACAAACACCATTGTAAATACAACCCATCATGACAACACTATATATACACATAATATGACATAATATGACATTTGTAATGTCTTTATTCTTTTGGAACTTCAGTGAGTGTAATATTTACTGTTAATTTTTATTGTTTATTTCACTTTTGTATATTATCTACCTCACTTGCTTTGGCAATGTTAACATATGTTTCCCATGCCAATAAAGCCCCTTGAATTGAATTGAATTGAATTGAATTGAATTGAATTGAGAGAGAGAGAGAGAGAGAGAGAGAGAGAGAGCATGGCCACAGCAATTAAAAATCCTGGACCAATTGACTGTGCTCATGGAGTATGGGAGGGAGGGGGTGGAGCTGGGGCCTTGAGTGTAATGCCTAATGAAAAAATGAGGGTGTATGCAGATTGAGGGGCCGCGGCTGAGGCCATTAACTGGCCATTTAGGGGTGATTAGGACTCTGAGCCCCCGAGGTTTCCCCTAACCCCTGGGTTCCTTAATTAGAGACCCCGAGGACACACACACACACACACACACACACACACACACACACACACACAGATGTGTTCCAGCTTCCAACTCAGAAACACAAACACGTACAGCCTAGACCAGGGGACGAAATTAGAATGATAAATTGTTTTTTGACACGCGGCCAAGCGGTTTTTCGATTTGCCCTCCTGTCACATCGATGACAATGTCGAGGCGGGGACAAGTGATCTCAGCAGCCCTCCTCGAGTGGGACTGACCCCTAGGAGGAGACAGCAGTGTCTCGTTAATGGCAATTAGGCCTAATTAATAATTAGGTGAGCTGGCCATTCCTGTAGGCGATTTAGGGAACACACCCTATTTTGGAGTGAGCTGATACCTACACAGCTAGTAGGGTACTGGTCTGGTTTGATACCTACACAGCTAGTAGGGTACTGGTCTGGTCTGATATCTACCCAGCTAGTAGTGTACTGGTCTGGTCTGATACCTACCCAGCTAGTAGGGTACTGGTCTGGTCTGATACCTACCCAGCTAGTAGGGTACTGGTCTGGTCTGATATCTACCCAGCTAGTAGTGTACTGGTCTGGTCTGATACCTACCCAGCTAGTAGGGTACTGGTCTGGTCTGGTCTGATACCTACCCAGCTAGTAGGGTACTGGTCTGGTCTGATACCTACCCAGCTAGTAGGGTACTGGTCTGGTCTGATATCTACCCAGCTAGTAGGGTACTGGTCTGGTCTGATACCTACCCAGCTAGTAGGGTACTGGTCTGGTCTGATACCTACCCAGCTAGTAGGGTACTGGTCTGGTCTGATACCTACCCAGCTAGTAGGGTACTGGTCTGGTCTGATACCTACCCAGCTAGTAGGGTACTGGTCTGGTCTGATACCTACCCAGCTAGTAGTGTACTGGTCTGGTCTGATACCTACCCAGCTAGTAGGGTACTTGTCTGGTCTGATACCTACCCAGCTAGTAGGGTACTGGTCTGGTCTGATACCTACCCAGCTAGTAGGGTACTGGTCTGGTCTGATATCTACCCAGCTAGTAGGGTACTGGTCTGGTCTGATACCTACCCAGCTAGTAGGGTACTGGTCTGGTCTGATACCTACCCAGCTAGTAGGGTACTGGTCTGGTCTGATACCTACCCAGCTAGTAGGGTACTGGTCTGGTCTGATACCTACCCAGCTAGTAGGGTACTGGTCTGGTCTGATACCTACCCAGCTAGTAGGGTACTGGTCTGGTCTGATATCTACCCAGCTAGTAGGGTACTGGTCTGGTCTGATACCTACCCAGCTAGTAGGGTACTGGTCTGGTCTGATACCTACCCAGCTAGTAGGGTACTGGTCTGGTCTGATATCTACCCAGCTAGTAGGGTACTGGTCTGGTCTGATACCTACCCAGCTAGTAGGGTACTGGTCTGGTCTGATACCTACCCAGCTAGTAGGGTACTGGTCTGGTCTGATACCTACCCAGCTAGTAGTGTACTGGTCTGGTCTGATACCTACCCAGCTAGTAGTGTACTGGTCTGGTCTGATACCTACCCAGCTAGTAGGGTACTGGTCTGGTCTGATACATACCCAGCTAGTAGGGTACTGGTCTGGTCTGATACCTACCCAGCTAGTAGGGTACTGGTCTGGTCTGATACCTACCCAGCTAGTAGGGTACTGGTCTGGTCTGGTCTGATACCTACCCAGCTAGTAGTGTACTGGTCTGGTCTGATACCTACCCAGCTAGTAGGGTACTGGTCTGGTCTGATACCTACCCAGATAGTAGGGTACTGGTCTGGTCTGATATCTACCCAGCTAGTAGGGTACTGGTCTGGTCTGATACCTACCCAGCTAGTAGGGTACTGGTCTGGTCTGATACCTACCCAGCTAGTAGGGTACTGGTCTGGTCTGATACCTACCCAGCTAGTAGGGTACTGGTCTGGTCTGATACCTACCCAGCTAGTAGGGTACTGGTCTGGTCTGGTCTGATACCTACCCAGCTAGTAGGGTACTGGTCTGGTCTGATACCTACCCAGCTAGTAGTGTACTGGTCTGGTCTGATACCTACCCAGCTAGTAGGGTACTGGTCTGGTCTGATACCTACCCAGCTAGTAGGGTACTGGTCTGGTCTGGTCTGATACCTACCCAGCTAGTAGGGTACTGGTCTGGTCTGATATCTACCCAGCTAGTAGGGTACTGGTCTGGTCTGATACCTACCCAGCTAGTAGGGTACTGGTCTGGTCTGATACCTACCCAGCTAGTAGGGTACTGGTCTGGTCTGATACCTACCCAGCTAGTAGTGTACTGGTCTGGTCTGATACCTACCCAGCTAGTAGGGTACTGGTCTGGTCTGATACCTACCCAGCTAGTAGGGTACTGGTCTGGTCTGATATCTACCCAGCTAGTAGGGTACTGGTCTGGTCTGATACCTACCCAGCTAGTAGGGTACTGGTCTGGTCTGATACCTACCCAGCTAGTAGTGTACTGGTCTGGTCTGATACCTACCCAGCTAGTAGGGTACTGGTCTGGTCTGATACCTACCCAGCTAGTAGGGTACTGGTCTGGTCTGATACCTACCCAGCTAGTAGGGTACTGGTCTGGTCTGATACCTACCCAGCTAGTAGGGTACTGGTCTGGTCTGATACCTACCCAGCTAGTAGGGTACTGGTCTGGTCTGATACCTACCCAGCTAGTAGGTTACTGGTCTGGTCTGATACCTACCCAGCTAGTAGGGTACTGGTCTGGTCTGATACCTACCCAGCTAGTAGGGTACTGGTCTGGTAACTTTTGGATTCTTGCACAGGTACATGCTAACAGAATGTCCGCTATAGTTTTTTCTTTCTCTGCCTCGATCTTGTCTGCTTATGATTTTTTTGTCTGTTAACAATACAGTTGATGGAATCCCATTGCTATTGATATAGTATTGTGTGTATTGCTAACAGATTAGAATCCTTTCTACATTCAAACCCTTCTACAATACATACTGTTTTGAGAAGTGCACTAACTGTATGGTTCTATCTAAGTATGTACAGATGTTTTGTGCTTTCCCGTTCTCTTCTACCATTCTCTCCCTTCACTCATTACTGACATTTGGTGTATTAGTGTTGGGCTATAGCAAACATGTGCAATACCATGGCGGAGTTGAGAAACACTTCTCTGGAAAGTCTTGTCTGGTATAATAGTATAGCATCCACGGCTGCAGGCAGTGGAGCAGGGTTTGGACTGTGTTGAGATGACCTCTACTGGTCTACTGGGTGAATGACATCACCAAGGCCAGGGCCCATATCCATGAAACCTTTCTGAGTAGATGTGCTGATCTAGAATCAGTTTCGCCTTTTATATCATATTGAATAAGATCAAATGGACAGGTTGGGATCCTACATCAGATCTCCTACTCAAATGCTTTGTGGAATACGGGTTAGCTGTTTAGCTAGCATCGCTAATGCACAGTTAAATAAAGGTTAAATACATTTTTTTAAATGAACAGTGAAATACACCATAAGACAACTGTTTCTGTAGATTTCCGGAGAGATTTCCGGAGAACAGGAGAAACAAAGCATTTATAGAAATCAAATCAGATGCCAACTACAAAAAACATAATTTCATTCACATTTTTTGTAATGGCAGTTGAGTTGATAAATAAAGTACAATTTAAATCTGGACTTTCTGCCCAACTTCCTGGTTAATGGGGACACTTCTTGCTGTACTTCCTGGCCACTGGTCACTTCTAGTAATTGTATTTCTATATATAACATCAATAAATTCCATCACAAGAATCATATAAAGGACACAACTAGTCCTTGTTAAAATTAAATATGAGTTTGGCACATGCTTAATATCTGAAAATGGGAGCAATTTCTACCAAGCCAAGGACATAAATGGACATTAATCAACACTAATATCAGTTATGACATTATCCCATTATCCCTGTGTCAGTACCGAACCAGACACTATACCTTTATGATACATAAAGCCAACTCCTCAGCCTAACGTGTTATCGATTGGTCCAACCCTCCAACCAACCGTACGCTTACCCTGTTACAACAAACACAGTGATAGGCTATTCATCTAGCTCACGTCTCTGGGGATGACCATGTATATTAGAAAGGTTGCAATCAAAGGAGAGGCCAATTATTTTGGTGTGTGTGTGCGTGTGTCTGTGTGTGTGTTCGAGAGGGCTAACTGATTTCCACAGGGTTCCTTCAGAGGATAGTAGTAGTTTATCAGGAGCTTGTTGGCCCATTATAAGTCAATTGAACTGGTGACACATGAACTTTACAGTATGCAAGCTTTAAAGGCCATAGGTATACAGTTGAAGTCGGAGGTTTACATACACTTAGGTTGGAGTCATTAAAACTCGTTTTTCAACCACTCCACACATTTCTTGTTAACAATCTATAGTTTTGGCAAGTCGGTTAGGACATCTACTTTGTGCATGACACAAGTAATTTTTCCAACAATTGTTTACAGACAGATTATTTCACTTATAATTCACTGTATCGCAATTCCAGTGGGTCAGAAGTTTACATACACTAAGTTGACTGTGCCTTTAAACAGCTTGGAAAATTCCAGAAAATGATGTCATGGCTTTAGAAGCTTCTGATAGGCTAATTGACGTCATTTGAGTCAATTGGAGGTGTACCTGTGGATGTATTTCAAGGCATACCTTCAAACTCAGTGCCTCTTTGCTTGACATCATGGGAAAATCAAATGAAATCAGCCAAGATCTCAGAAAAAAAATTGTAGACCTCTACAAGTCTGGTTCATCCTTGGGAGCAATTTCCAAATGCCTGAAGGTACCACATTCATCTGTACAAACAATAATACACAAGTATAAACACCATGGGACCACACAGCTGTCATACCATTCAGGAGTTGAACGTACTTTGGTGCGAAAAGTGCAAATCAATCCCAGAACAACAGCAAAGGACCTTGTGAAGATGCTGGAGGAAACAGGTACAAAAGTATCTATATCCACAGTAAAACGAGTCCTATAGGCAAGGACTCAGCTTTCTGCAAAAGGTTCATTCAGCTTTATTCAGAGAACGTTCTGCCCAACATGCACAAAGATGTTCATTTTATCCTCTTTCTCCGCTTACGCACACACCTCCACACCAACAGTAGATAACATATGCACACACATACGCACAGACAGTAGGTGAACAGTATCTCTTCCTTGACCTCCCACCACTGTTCCAGCACTGCCTGTTCCTTTCCCCATAGATTAGGAGAACCTTGAAGGCTCCTCCCGGTATCGCACACACACATGTCTACTGCTCCTTTGAGGCCACTAAATACACACACACATTTCTCTCCCTCTCCAGCCTCTACTAGACTTTATGGGACTAACGTTCAGTACATTGAATATTCATTATCCATGCTACATAACTACTAATTCATAATGGATTATTGATTCATTTACCTTTATTAGATAATTCTCTTATCATAAACACAGTGTGTTAATCAGGTTAAACGTAGCGTGTTGTAAAGGTTAAACACAGCGTGTTGTAAAGGTTAAACACAGCGTGTTGTAAAGGTTAAACACAGCGTGTTGTAAAGGTTAAACACAGCGTGCTGATCAGGTTAAACACAGCGTGCTGATCAGGTTAAACACAGCGTGTTGATCAGGTTAAACACAGTGTGCTGATCAGGTTAAACACAGCGTGTTGATCAGGTTAAACACAGCGTGTTGATCAGGTTAAACACAGCGTGTTGATCAGGTTAAACATAGCGTGTTGTAAAGATTAAACACAGCGTGTTGATCAGGTTAAACATAGCGTGTTGTAAAGATTAAACACAGCGTGTTGATCAGGTTAAACACAGCGTGTTGATCAGGTTAAACACAGCGTGTTGATCAGGTTAAACACAGCGTGTTGATCAGGTTAAACACCGTGTTGATCAGGTTAAACACAGCGTGTTGATCAGGTAAACAGCGTGTTGATCAGGTTAAACACCGTGTTGATCAGGTTAAACACAGCGTGTTGATCAGGTTAAACACAGCGTGTTGTAAAGGTTAAACACCGTGTTGATCAGGTTAAACACAGCGTGTTGTAAAGGTTAAACACAGCGTGTTGATCAGGTTAAACACCGTGTTGATCAGGTTAAACACAGCGTGTTGTAAAGGTTAAACACAGCGTGTTGATCAGGTTAAACACCGTGTTGATCAGGTTAAACACAGCGTGTTGATCAGGTAAACAGCGTGTTGATCAGGTTAAACACAGCGTGTTGATCAGGTTAAACACAGCGTGTTGTAAAGGTTAAACACAGCGTGTTGATCAGGTTAAACACAGCGTGTTGATCAGGTTAAACACAGCGTGTTGTAAAGGTTAAACACAGCGTGTTGATCAGGTAAACACCGTGTTGATCAGGTTAAACACAGCGTGTTGTAAAGGTTCAACACAGCGTGTTGTAAAGGTTAAACACAGCGTGTTGATCAGTGTCATATTCGTGAATGTAGGTGGCAGGGAAGTCAGGCGCAGGAGAAACCAAGTTGGTTAAATATGGAGTATTTAATAAAAAACAAACTCCATAACCAAAGTACAAAATAAGCTGGGTAAAGAATACCCGTCGCACACCGAAACACAAATCCACTTAACATAACATACAAACAATCACCGACAAGGACATGAGGGGAAACAGAGGGTTAAATACACAAGTAATTAATGGGATTGGAAACAAGTGTGATGGAAGACAAGACAAAACCAATAGATAATGAAAAACTGATCAATGATGGCTAGAAGACCGGTGACGTCGACCGCCGAGCACCACCCGTGCAAGGAGGGGCATCGACTTCGGTAGAAGTCATGACAATCAGGTTAAACACAGCGTGTTGATCAGGTTAAACACAGCGTGTTGTAAAGGTTAAACACAGCGTGTTGATCAGGTTAAACACAGCATGTTGTAAAGGTTAAACACAGCATGTTGTAAAGGTTAAACACAGCATGTTGATCAGGTTAAATACAGCATGTTGTAAAGGTTAAACACAGCGTGCTGTAAAGGTTAAACACAGCGTGTTGTAAAGGTTAAACACAGCGTGTTGTAAAGGTTAAACACAGCGTGCTGTAAAGGTTAAACACAGCGTGTTGTAAAGGTTGAAATCCTGGCCAATGGTGTGCCTATGACATGTACACACACGTGCTGTCTCATGCTTTATAGGGTCTATATAGGGACCTCCTTGGATCCCACATGGAGACCTCCCTGTACAACAACTGTGTAGCGGACACTCAATTCCCACCTTCTTTAGTCATCTACCTCCTTTTCCTTGTTTTGTTTATCTGACGTCTTGCTCTTGACACTTCTCCCTCTGTCTCCCTCCCTCTCTTTCTCAGCCCTTTCTCCCTTTGTCTCCCTCCCTCTCTCCTCAGCCCTCTCTACTTCTGTCTCGCTCCCTCTCTCCTCAGCCTCCTCTCTCTCACATTATCTCTCTCTCTTTCTCACATTATCTCTCTCTCTCTTTCTCACATTATCTCTCTCTTTCTCTCTCACATTATCTCTCTCTCACATTATCTCTCTCTCTCTTTCTCACATTATCTCTCTCTCTTTCGCTCTCATATTATCTCTCTCACATTATCTCTCTCTCTCTTTCTCACATTATATCTCTCTCACATTATCTCTCTCTCTTTCTCACATTATATCTCTCTCACATTATCTCTCTCTCTCTTTCTCACATTATCTCTCTCTCTCTCACATTATATCTCTCTCACATTATCTTTCTCTCTTTCTCACATTATCTCTCTCTCTTTCTCACATTATATCTCTCTCACATTATATCTCTCTCACATTATCTTTCTCTCTTTCTCACATTATCTCTCTCTCTCTCTCTCTCTCTCATTATTTCTCTCACTTTCAATTCAATTCAATTTTCAATTCAATTCAATTGAATTCACATTATTGGCATGACGTAACAATGTACATATTGCCAAAGCTTATTTTGGATATTTACAATATAAAAAATAAATAAAATGAGAATCAAAATTGTCAACAGGACAACAGTAATAACAACAATAACCAAGGGACAAAATAACCATACATTCAACAATGGTTCAACAATGGCAAGGCTGTGCTCACTGAGCCTGTACTTTGTCAAGGTTTTTCTAAGGTTTTGATCAGTAACCATGGTCAAATATTTAGCCACGGTGTACTGTCGATTTAGGGCCAGATAGCACTGCATTTTGCTTTGTGTTTGTGCTTGTGTTTCCCAATAACCAATGTAGTTTTGTTTTGATTGTGTTGTAATTTGTTTTATTCTGATTGATTGGATGTTCTGGTCCTGACGCTTCAGTGTGTTAGTAGAACAGGTTTGTGAGCTCAGCCCCAGGACCAGCTGGATGAGGGGACTCTTTTCTTTGCTCAGCTCTTGGCATTGCAGGGCTTGGTAATGATATGAGAGGGGGTCACTGTATTTTAGATGTTTCCAAAACTGAATTGCTCTTTTTTGAGTTTTTATTATTAGTGGATATTGGCCTAATTCTGCCCTGCATGCATTGTTTGTAGTTTTCCACTGGACATGTAGGAGAATCTTACAGAACTCTGCATTCAGGGTTTCAATGGGGTGTTTGTCCCATTTGATGAAATCTTGTTGTTTTGCAAGTGGACCCCACATCTCACTGCCATAAAGTGCAATTGGTTCAATGACATATTCAATTAGTTTTAGCCAAATTTTAATAAGTATTTCAATTTGAATTTCCTTTTTAATGGCGTAGAATGCCCTGCGTGCTTTCTCTCTCAGTTCATTCACTGCATAATTTAAGGTGTCCAGTTGAGCTTATTTTTAACCCTAAGTAATTGTAGTGTGTACAGTACTCTATATATTTTGTACCAATTGAGAACTTTGGTCTAATTCCCTGAGATCTGGATCTTCTCTGGAAAATCATTATTTTAGTCTTTTTGGGGCTTTTTGGGGTCCAGGCTCTGCTGTAGGCCATGTGCTGTGGGTGACAGCAGGCATAGGTTATCTGCGAAGAGTAGGCATTTAACTTCTGAATTGTGGAGACTAACACCAGGGGCTGAGGATTTTTCTAGAATAGTGGCCAATTCGTTGACGTAAATATTGAAGAATGCAGGGCTCAGATTGCAACCCTGACGAAGGCCCCGCCCCTGGTTAAAGAATTCTGTTCTTTTCTTGGCAATTTTAATGCTGCACGTATATCCAGTATACATTGATTTAATTATGTCATATGTTTTACCCCCTATACCACTTTCAATAACTTTGTAGAACAGTCCTGTATGCCAAATAGAATCAAATGCTTTTTGGAAGTGTAACGACTGTAGAGAGGGGACCAAAGTGCAGCGTGTTGAGTGCTCATGATGAAATGTAATATAACTTAAAAACACAAAAGACAAAAGACAAAATAACAAACAGAAAACGAACACGCACAGTTCTGTCAGGAACATAGACTAAACAGAATACAACTACCCACAAACACAGGTAGGGAAAATCCCTACTTAAGTATGATCTCCAATTAGAGACAACAAGGACCAGCTGCCTCTAACTGGAGATCATCCCAAAAAACCCAACATAGAAATAGAAAACTAGAACTAAACATAGATATAGAAAACATAGAAAAACACAAAACACCCCCTGTCACGCCCTGACCTACTCCACCATAGAAAATGACATCTTACTATGGTCAGGACGTGACAGGAAGTCGATAAAGCAAGCGTATATTTTGGTGGACATGTTTATCTATCAGGGTGTGTAGGATGTAAATATGATCAGTTGTGCGATGTTTTGGTATAAATCCAATATGGTTTTTACTCAAGACATTGTGCTTATTAAGGAAGTTTAGAACTCTTACATTTGAATGTTCCACATGCTAACTGATAGGGATTTCATGTTGCAAAAAGAAAGAATAGCAGTCAGAAATACAGTAACTATTAACTAATAAGTTGTTAAGAGTGAGATAAACAGGATAACAGCTAACATTTTTTCTGTTATATATATAAATATTCCTATTCATTGAACAAGTAAATTGTAGTACAATTGGTGTGTGTGTGTGTGTATGTGTGTATGTGCATGCGTCCGTGTGTGTTTAGTGCAGTTTAGGGCAGATGTATTGGAGGAGCTGTTTAATCTCACTCAATCCTACAGGATTCTCCTGTCCTCTGACGACCTCTGTGTAGCTGTGCTGGTCCTGCTGTTGGGCCCTGTGGAGTGGAGGGGAGCCAGGTCTGGGCCGTGGTGCTTCCTCTCTGGTCTGGTAGTTGTGGTGGTCTGGTGTGGGGTAGTAGGCTGGGCCCTGTGGAGTGGAGGGGGGCCAGGTCTGGGCCGTGGGGCTGCCTCTCTGGTCTGGTAGAGGTGGTGGTCTGGTGTAGGGTAGTAGGCTGGGCCCTGTGGAGCGGAGGAGGGCCAGGTCAGGGCCGTGGGGCTGCCTCTCTGGTCTGGTAGAGGTGGTGGTCTGGTGTGGGGTAGTAGGCTGGGCCCTGTGGAGTGGAGGAGGGCCAGGTCTGGGCCGTGGGGCTGCCTCTCTGGTCTGGTAGAGGTGGTGGTCTGGTGTGGGGTAGTAGGCTGGGCCCTGTGGAGTGGAGGGGGGCCAGGTCTGGGCCGTGGGGCTGCCTCTCTGGTCTGGTAGAGGTGGTGGTCTGGTAGTAGGCTGGGCCCTGTGGAGTGGAGGGTGGCCAGGTCAGGGCTGTGGGGCTGCCTCTCTGGTCTGGTAGAGATGGTGGTCTGGTGTGGGGTAGTAGGCTGGGCCCTGTGGAGTGGAGGGGGGCCAGGTCAGGGCCGTGGGGCTGCCTCTCTGGTCTGGTAGAGGTGGTGGTCTGGTAGTAGGCTGGGCCCTGTGGAGTGGAGGGTGGCCAGGTCAGGGCTGTGGGGCTGCCTCTCTGGTCTGGTAGAGATGGTGGTCTGGTGTGGGGTAGTAGGCTGGGCCCTGTGGAGTGGAGGAGGGCCAGGTCTGGGCTGTGGGGCTGCCTCTCTGGTCTGGTAGAGGTGGTGGTCTGGTGCGGTGTAGTAGGCTGGGCCCAGTCCAGTCTGGCTAAGCCGATGGAAGTGGTGATGCTCTGGTGGTCGGTGGGGCCTGTGGGGTGCGCTGGGTCTGGTGGGGTGTTGAGGGGGCCTGGGGCTCCTTGGTGGTGCAGTGGTCTGGTAGGGGTCTCTGGGTGGTCCTCTGGCCAGTGCGGCATGGGGTGATTGTCTACCAAGTGCCACGTCCTTTAGAGACTTGGCAAACATCCCTACTGTCTGCTTCCTCAGGTGGGAGTGGTCGTGCAGATGCTCTGGGGTGATTGTTGGGTGGTGCGCAACATGCACGTTCGAGAGTAGGCCACACCCTCTGGTGATGTCAGCGTTGACTTTCTGAACGGTACGGGGATGAAAGTCTTTGCGGGGCAGCAGAGTGGAGATGGTGATGTGGGAGTTGGGGAACCACTCAGAGGTCCTCTCTGCTACTCTGTTGACCAGGCTGCCTACTCTCTCCTGCTCCTCTCACAGGTTGTTGGTGCCGGTGTGAATAATGAAGTGGCCTGGTGTGCCAAAGTCAGGCTGGGACAGGATGTGGAGTGCATCCTGTGTTTTTGGGCACCATATTTTGGACACCTTGTGGTGAGGGAAGAGTTTATCCTCTTGGATGAACTTCACATTTGAGTCAAAGAGGATGGCCACCTCAGTGGGTTTTACCAGATTAGTGGGTTTACTGTCTGTGGCTGGAGTACACAGGGCCTGTGTACATGGAGGGGTGTGTGGATGTGTGTCAGGGGGGCCAGAGAGCTTCTCTCTGTAGTAGGTGTCCCCATGTGAGCCTCCTTGTTGACTGGGTGTGTGGGTAAAGGGTTGTCGGTATGAGGGGGTAAAGGTGGGTCAGTGGGGTTGTTAGGGGTGGTGAGGGGATGCAGCTTCTCTCTAGGAGTCTCTACAGTCTGCTCTCTGTGCTGCAGCACCCTCTTGATGACAGACAACTCCTTTGCCATCTCCTCCTTTACCCACACCAGCTCTCTCCTCATGGTGGCATTTACCTCCTCAAGCACTGTGGTAAGGCTCTCTCCTCATGGTGGCCTTTACCTCCTCAAGCACTGTGGTAAGGCTCTCTCCTCATGGTGGCCTTTACCTCCTCAAGCACTGTGGTAAGGCTCTCTCCTCATGGTGGCCTTTACCTCCTCAAGCACTGTGGTAAGGCTCTCTCCTCATGGTGGCCTTTACCTCCTCAAGCACTGTGGTAAGGCTCTCTCCTCATGGTGGCCTTTACCTCCTCAAGCACTGTGGTAAGGCTCTCTCCTCATGTTGGCCTTTACCTCCTCAAGCACTGTGGTAAGGCTCTCTCTCAGCTCCTGGACAGAGTTCTTTAGCTGGGTCCTGCACTGTTTGATCTGGTTCTGTAGAAGGTCTGTGTCTGGGCTGGTGGTGGTGTAGCTGAGGGGCTGCTCCTTCAGCTCAGTAACCCATACCTCTAACAGAGCCAGCCTGTCTCTCAGCAGGCTGATGGTAGTCTTGGCTCTGGTGGTTGTAGGCAGGCGGGAGAATAGACCTGTTGTGTGGGTGTAGGTCTGGGCCTGGGCTCCTGCTGTTGGGGTGCCAGAGGTGAGGGGAGAGATCGGGGTGCTGTCCTTGTCTTTTTTGCTTTCCGCTATCTTCGTTAGGGTGGGGAAGTTCTGCACAAAAGAGCTGAGTGCAGCCTCACTGCCCTGGACCATGACAGTACCGTTCTGGTACATGTTAACCATCAGAAACCTGTTTTCCTGGTCCTTATTGCTGTCCTCAAACATGTGGATTTGCCTTCCCTTGCAGATGCCTTTCTTTGTGGTATGGCTGAAATGCCTGGTTACAGCTGTATGCCAGGCAGTAGTGTGGTCTGTGTAAAATAACAGGTTTGTAACTGTCCTGTTGTGTGAGCAGTCGGTAAATAAAGTTTCCGGGTTCTCCCTCAGAATTCTGTGTTTAAAATTGTTTCTTCCCTTCTCTGATTTGATTTCTGCTGGAAATTTAAAAAAAGCAGGGGAAAGTCTCTCAGTCTCTGCTGCTGTTGCTGCTAGCGCTGCCTCAGTGGCCATGTTGCTATGGTTACCACCAGTACACAGTTGGAGCTAGACGTAAACTAGCTGACAGATTTGAATTTGGCTAGCTAGCGCGATTAAGATTGGTCTTTTAACTCACTCTCTGTCAATCTTTTCTTCCTGTGTTGATCTTCAGTTGTACAATTTGATTACCTATACCTTTTTTGCTAATTTAATCGTGTTAATCTCGCTCTCAACAACCAGAAAGTTATAACAAATCAGGAGCTGTTCTTCTGCATGACTTCTCTCTCTCTCACTTTATCTCTCTATCTCTCTCTCACTTTATCTCTCTCTGACTTTATCTCTCTATCACTCTCTCACTTTATCGCTCTCTCACTTTATTGCTCTCTCACTTTATCTCTCTCTCACTTTATCTCGCTCTCCTGGGCTGTCTACCCTCTCACCACAAAGCTTGGGAGCTGACTCCCCCTTCAGTCCTGTCACTCACTCAGGTGAAGGGGGTGCTCTGAAAGGGGACCTATAGTAGCTCCATCGAGCCCTCCATGCTCCAGGCTCCTTTAATGGGCCACACTGGGTGGAAAGGCTGTCCCATAGCATCTACCATTGTCCCTTCCAACAACCCCCTCCTGCCCTCCCCTGGCAGCCAAAGAATGAGCCCCTGGTGAATAGAGGAGGATGTTCGTCTCTATTAAGGGGCATCTCTTCAGTCTGCTGCCCAACAAGGTTCACACAAAGCTTTTAATTCACAGGGGCAAGCTTTTCTCCTCCTCCTCTTCCTCCTCCATCCTCCTCCATCTCCTCCTCCTTGCTTTTCTCTGGCTGTCCTCTTCTATTGCTCTCTGTCACTTGTTCTCTTTTGAGAGGAATTAGAGCCATTTTTGACGGATAGGGAGTTTTTTGTGTTGAATGTATCTTTGGGTTTTTGTAGTCGGCTAAAGGGGTTCATGCTGCTGTCAAGGTTTGTTAAGGTTGTGAATGGGTTTGACTGAGGTTTGCTCTCTGCAGGGTGTTTCAGGGTTTCTGGGCTTTGAGAGAGAGGTCGCAGACGTGGTCGAACCGAGGTCTGTCCATCCTGAGACATACAAACGCTCTTGTGTTTGTGTGTGTATGTGTGTTTGTGTGTGTGTTCGTGTTTGTGTCATCTCTTACTTTGTTGATTGAGAAAAAGGATGCATTATTCATTATCATAAGTTATACATTCCTATTGCAATGTTTGCCCAGGACAACGTGGAGAACAATCAAAGACAAGCTCCAACATCAGCAGAGCTGAGGCACGGTGGGGAAGATTGCCAGAGACCGGGAGAAGTGGGGAACCTTTGTTGCTGCGCAATGCGCCAGCCGATGAGACAGAGGAGTGAGCCATTACAATACACTCTCCCTTTAACGTTTTCTACGGACAGAGAGAAATAGAGAGAGAGAGTTAGAGAGAGAGAGAGAGAAAGCGAGAGAGAGGAGATCAAGCGAGAGCGAGAGAGAGCGAGAGAGAGCGAGAGAGAGAGCGAGAGAGAGAGAGAGAGAGAGAGAGAGAGAGAGAGAGAGAGAGAGAGAGAGAGAGAGAGAGAGAGAGCTCTGTTTTAGCACTGAGAGGGGTTGTGTACTGCAGTTGCATATTTGAGGTGTCAGCACAAATCGTGAGAGAACCAGAGGGAGAACCAGAGGCAGAAGGAGAATTAGAACCAGAACCAGAGGGAGAACCAGAACCAGAGAGAGAATTAGAACCAGAGGGAGAACCAGAACCAGAGGCAGAACCAGAAGGAGAATTAGAACCAGAACCAGAGGGAGAACCAGAACCAGAGGGAGAATTAGAACCAGAACCAGAGGGAGAACCAGAACCAGAGGGAGAATTAGAACCAGAGAGAGAATTAGAACCAGAGGGAGAACCAGAGGCAGAACCAGAAGGAGAATTAGAACCAGAACCAGAACCAGAGGGAGAATTAGAACCAGAGAGAGAATTAGAACCAGAGGCAGAATTAGAACCAGAGGGAGAACCAGAACCAGAGGGAGAACCAGAACCAGAGGGAGAACCAGAACCAGAGAGAGAATTAGAACCAGAGGGAGAACCAGAACCAAAGGGAGAACCAGAACCAGAGGGAGAATTAGAACCAGAACCAGAGGGAGAATTAGAACCAGAACCAGAGGGAGAATTAGAACCAGCGAAGGCCCTTAATTAAAGATATGATATGCCGGTGTCAAACTGTACATCAACACACACAACAACAACAGTAAATAATGACCTTGTCATTTATGCATCACTTTTTCATTCCAGGAACATGAGGTACTGCAAATGTCTTGACCAAATTAGCTAGCCAAATGTCACCTAAGTTTGTGTGTGTGTGTCTGTGTGTGTGTGCACATGCACGCAGATGTGTGTGTGTATGTGTGTGTCTGTCTCTGTTTCTCTGTGTGAGAGAATGTGTGTACATCTCTACGACAAAGAATAATGAAATACACAATATATGCACATATACACACATTCACAAACATATTCTCCCATCCTGGGCTTCAAAGGTTCTTTGATCACGATGCTGTCATCTCATATCTCCAATCCTTCTTCATCAGAAGAATATCATATCTGACGGCTTTGACTTTCATTTGGCGTTCGCTCCTCAAACCTAGAATAAGAAGTCAGTTATGTTCCTGTGCATCTAGTCAAAGTTTTGTCACTTTAAGCCGCCCACGTCTACGGGAGAGTGTGTACAGTAGGAAACAGAATAATATAATATAGAGCAATATCAAAAAAACGCACACAATCCCCCCACAGACAAACACACGCATACAAGTATGCATGCAAAACAACATGCATGCACGCATGCACACACACGCATGTACGCACACACGTACATACACAGGCCGTGTAGGAAAATCCATACATTTGAGTATGAAATTTAAAAAATGTAGTATGCTTTAAATGCCAGGATGTCATTTTTCATCTAGTAGAATTTACTGCTAGCCAGCAGATTCCGACCCTACCGTTATTCTTGTTTACACAGAGTTGCACTGGGGTCGGAACGCAATCATGATTACATTAAGACACTGTGGAGCCAGACTGCCTTTCTGGAATGGCAGTGTCAGTCAATTAGCTCCTTTGATTTTCAACGCAATGTGCCATTCCATAATGGCTGCTGTTACTACTGCTAGCTAGCATGAGGACGAAAAGGTCCGTTTTCTGGGAATAACGGTAACATTTGGAGTACAGTGGCATATCCCATCCCTGCATTGAGGTACGTTTTCCGACCCATATCTCGCGCCGGCTCCACGGTGTCTTATTAACGCAACCAGGATTGCATTCGGACACAGTGCAGATCAATGCAGAAAGTTGTCAAAAGTAAGAGAGAATATCTTTAAACAATACACATTTATTTATAAAGCAGCTGTCACAAAATGCTTATACAGAAACTGAGTCTAAAACACCAAACAGCAAGTAATGCAGATGTAGAAGCACGGTGGTTAGGAAAAACTCCCTAGAAAGGCAGGAACCTTGGAAGAAACCTAGAGACGATCCAGGCTCTGAGGGGTGGCCAGTCCTCTTCTGGCTGTGCTGGGTAGAGACTAGAGTACATGGCCATTAAGGACAGATTGTACAGTTACATTCTAGATGATTCTGTGCTTCCAACTTTGTGGCAACAGTTTGGGCAAGGCCCTTTTCCTGTTTCAGCATGACAATGCCCCCTTGCACAAAGGTCCTTAAAGAACTGGCCTACAGAGCCCTAACCTCAACCTCATCCAACACCTTTGGGATGAATTGGAAGGCTGACTGCGAGCCAGGCCTAATCGCCCAACATCAGTGCCCGACCTCACTAATGCTCTTGTGGCTGAATGGAAGCAAGTACCTGCAGCAATGTTCCAACATCTAGTGGAAAGCCTTCCCAGAAGAGTAGAGGCTGTTATAGCAGCAAAGGGGGGACCAACTCTTTATTAATGCCCATGATTTTGGAATGAGAAGTTCGACGAGCAGGTGTCAACATACTTTTGGTCATGTAGTGTAGATTATTGCAGCATAGATCTTTGAAAGGCCCCATTGTGCTATACCAATCAATCAATCAATCAATCAATCAAATGTATTCATAAAGACCTTTTTACATCAGCAGATGTCACAATGTGCTATACAGAATCCCAGCCTAAAACCCCAAACAGCAAGCAATGCAGATGTAGAAGCATGCAGTTACTGTAAGTGAGCATCTCAGTTGTGCTGTATGATCCTGAGAATAGTTTGTTTTCAACATTCCTAACAACCATTCTGATTAATCATGTCCACAAAAGGGGAAAACTAAGTTAGAACATGAAATGTTTTAAGAACACTGTTGCATTATAATACCGCTATGCTGAGAGAAAAAGGAGAACCAGGTATCTAGCAATATATTACAATATTTCTTGGTGAGGCAAAGATGGCGATAGTGAGCCACCTGAGACAAGCCTTGATGAAGACAATGTGAGCAAAACACTTGTAAGACTACAGGAAATATGGGTTAGGCTGATCTGTCAGAATACATGTATGTATCATTCACCTCTAAAATAAACCCTTTACTGGAGTCAGTTTGTTCCCAAGGACACTACCAAACATCTATGAAACTTACCATACTTTATGTGATCCAAGACCTGTATGGTGGAGAAAACTATGAAGGGGAAAAGAGATAACTGTTACAGCGTAATAAACACACAAATCACATTATATAAACACTGGACATAAAGGTGACATATGTCAACAGTCAAGTTTTGTTGAAAAAATACATATATACATTTTGCGATTTTATCCACAGACAGGATAGTATTTGAGTTGGATTAGATAGAAGAGGGATATACTGTAGCATGGACTGTAAAGTTGCATAGGCGAGGATTGAACCTCTGCCTTCAGGGCTAAGTGTAGACCAGGGGTGGCATGATCTTAATCAGTTTCTAAAACTGCTGGGATTGGGTGTGTATACTTACTGCAGTCACGTCTTACCTCGTGTGTGCTATTACTTGCATTGTATTATTTTGTATACAGTCCTACAAATGCAGTAATTACGTTTTGTATTTTTTACTGCAAAATCTGTTTAGACAGACAGCAGTTTCTGATACTCCAGGATGTACAGTGCATTTGGAAAGTACTCAGACCCCTTGACTTTTTCCACATTTTGTTACATTACAGCCTTATTCTAAAATTGATTCAATAAAAAATTGTCCTCACCAATCTACACACAATATCCCATAATGACAAAGCGAAAAGATTTGTAGAAATGTTTGTGAATGTATAAAAAATTAAAAACATAAATACTTTATTTACATAAGTATTCAGATTTTTTGCTATGAGACTCAAAATTCAGCTCAGGTGCATCCTGTTTCTATTGATCATCCTTGAGATGTTTCTACAACTTGATTGTGTCATGGTTGTCGTAAGGAGAAGCGGACCAAAGTGCAGCGTGTGTGTTGTTCCACATTTTATTTACACTGTGAAACTATGCAATACATAAACATAAACTAAAGAACAAAACAACAAACCGTGACGCAGAGGTGAAACACACTACTCAAAAACAATCTCCCACAAACGCAGGTGGAAAAAAAACATACTTAAGTATGATCTCCAATTAGAGACAACGAGAACCAGCTGTCTCTAATTGGAGATCATCCCAAACAAAACCCCAACATAGAAATACAAAACTAGAACCTGACAACATAGAAATAGAAAACATAGGAAAAAACCCCTGTCCCGCCCTGACCTACTCTACCATAGAAAATAACATCTTTCTATGGTCAGGACGTGACAGTACCCCCACCCCCAAAGGTGCGGACTCTGACCGCACTTAAACAAAACAATAACAACAACCCACCCCCTCCAAAAAGGGAGGGTAGGGTGAGGAACTACTGTCTATGGCGGCTCTGGTGCAGTACACATAACCTTCTCATCCCGCGGATCCTCCAACAGAGGAGGCGGCTCCGCTTCGGGGCGTAACCCCCGCTCCACCCGCTGATCCCTCTGCTTCTGTGCCACCGGACTGTAGACCATCGCCGGAGGCTCTGTACTGCAGACCGCCGCCAGAGGTTCTGGGCTGCGGCCCATCTCAGGAGGTTCTGGGCTGCGGCCCGTCTCAGGAGGTTCCGGACTGCGGCCCGTGTCAGGAGGTTCCGGACTGCAGGCCGTCTCAGGAGGTTCCGGACTGCAGGCCGTCTCAGGAGGTTCCGGACTGCAGGCCGTCTCAGGAGGTTCCGGACTATAGGCCCGTCTCAGGAGGTTCCGGACTGTAGGCCCGTGTCATGACGTTGCCCTCTGGGTTTTCTATGCACCATCCCCCGACCTCTATACTTCTGACACAAGACTGTGTGAAGGCGGTCGTAAATTCCAAAGGGAATGTCCTGCCTAACAGGCCACAGTAAAGAGACAGGGTGTTTTCATGGAGAGAACAAAGGATTCTTCCACCTCACAGAATTGGAGAACCGAATGACATTTATGTTCTGGAGAAGGTATAAAAGATCGGTGAAGAATCCAGCTACGAACTGGTCCGCTTGGTACAATTTTATAAAACCCATGAGAGACAATATTGCCATATTACCATAATAATGTTTATATAGTAGCCTCAGCTATGGGACTTACATCTAAATGGTTGTATCAAATGTATTAATAAGGATAAAGCTATTTGGAATATGTTGAGATGCTATGTACTGATGTTAATGTGAGAGAATTTTATTTCTGTTCAAAAGCTTATTCTCTCTAGGGTAGGGGGCAGTATTTTCACGTCTGGATAAAAAACGTACCCGATTTAAACTGTCGTTAAATTAGCTAGCCCGTTATGCATAAAGGAGTTCTGTATCTATAATTCTTTAAATAATTGTTATGTATTTTGTAAACGATTATCAAGAGTAATTTAGTAAATTCACCGGAATTTTTCGGTGTGTTTGCTAGTTCTGAACGTCTCATGCTAATGTAAAATCTGGTTTTTGATATAAATATGAACTTGATTGAACAAAACATGCATGTATTGTATAACATAATGTCCTACGAGTGTCATCTGATGAAGATCATCAAAGGTTAGTGCTGCATTTAGCTGTGGTTTTGGTTTTTGTGACATATATTTTAGCTTGAAAAATGGCTGTGTGATTATTTCTGGCTGGGTACACTCCTAACATAATCTAATGTTTTGCTTTCGCTGTAAAGCCTTTTTGAAATCAGATAATGTGGTTAGATTAACGAGAGTCTTGTCTTTAAAATGGTGTAAAATAGTCATATGTTTGAGAAATTGAAGTTATAGCATTTTTAAGGTTTTTTCGCACCACTCGATTCCACTGGCTGTTGACTAGGTGGGATGATTTCGTCCCACATACCCGAGAGAGGTTAACTAAGTCATCGGCACGCCCCCAGGGACACAGACAGGACAAGGCATCATGTGACAGGCTTTTCTATGTTCAGTATAAACCCCCACCCAGAATTTCTTTCACCAGACAAGCTTACCTCAGAAGAGAGACCCAAGGTTTGACCATGCATTCCTCGACTGAAGTTTAACCATACCACGTGGTTAAACTTTTAGACTATCGATACCGACAGAATAATAACAAGTCTTTGATATTAATGAATAGTCTGCAGCTAGAAATTCGGTATCATTGAACGCGAAGACCGACGAAACATCCATTCTATAACGACATGAACGAATGTCGCTTTGAAAGATCCATTCTAACCGAGAGAGAGAGAACGCGGACAAAAACTCTCCAACAGGACAAAAACTTTCCAACAAGGATCCCAACGACACACTGAGCGTAAATATATATTGATTGCAATTGTTCCCGAATGAGTGAGCGTTCATGTGCAAAGGATTAGCATATCAATTGTTAATATTAATGAACTCTGTTGTGCCTCCTCAGCTGCCCTTTATGACCCTTTGTTTAACAAGCCGCCATGCCGGTTTAGCCCACTAGGGGACATTACTCTACCATTTCTTTGTGACGATAACTACTGTTTGTACGCTTTCGGTGAATTACTTAGTTTAGTAAATAAATGATTTTAAGCCAATTGATGTATGGATGACTTAGTGAAGACTGGGTTTGTGCAGATAACAACAATTTACGAAGTTTGGAATGAGACTGGACGAGGTAAAGAATACACCATTTAAACCAGAAGATAATCGGTCAGATACTATAATATAATATAATGTTATAATATAGGAAAGTTATATTAGGAAAATTATAACTTTGTAATCTGAATATTTTCCTTGGTGCCCTGATCTCCTAGTTAATTACAGTTAAACGATTAATCAGTTTAATCGCGTAATAATAATTACAGGGAGTTATTTGATAAACATGTCTTCAGTTTAATGGTGCCCCAAAGACACAACATATTTGGAGCCCCCTGTGCGAGGAATCTAAGATAGAATTGGACTTTGCTGTTGAATTCTGTATATCAATTGTGAAAACAGAATTGTACAAACAGTCTGCAATCTATACAAAGTGGTTGTGTGTGTTCCCATTGGGAGAAGCTATTTAGAGTGGCTCCGGTCGTATGTTGATAGCAGTGAGGGATAAATTCCAGATTTAGTCCGTTAAGCCAAACGGTACTATTTCTGTCGGTCAAGACTAACTTCTAGAGTAAGGTTAGAAATTATCAGATATTTGTTCGGTGACCGAGCCGAACTAGAATTATTTGTCTACCGAGACCGTATGCGTATCTGTATTTAAGTACCGTGTCGCTCCGGTCAACAAACGCTAGCAAAGTATGCCGACTGGGTTAATGAGACGTCACTAGAAAACCCAACCTTTCCATTGTGAGAGGACCCTATTTTTGTGCTTGGAAGTGATACTCCTGAACAAAGCTAGGAAGAGCTTAGCATTACGGGCAAGCTAACAGAGGGAACATTTTCCTCTCCCTGTGCCACATTTAAAATTCCTCCGCTAGCGCGACGGCAGTCCCAACTTTTGTACTTCCGTTTAATTTCATCATTCTGCACCCTGGTGGTGAAGAATTGCCAGTACATCTCTTGGGGAAATCCAAACATGGATCACGGTAAGATATCCAGCCAATCGCAATATCGACGTCCCATTCAATTTAACTAACAAGTGAAATTGCCAGATTTACCTTTTCAAGTGGATCTTTTTAATAATATCCAAATTGATTGGGCTTCTACAATGAGACATGATTAACTTTTTCCAAACTTAACTTAGATGAAGCAAAGCTCTCAGGTTAATTTAAAGTTAATTCCCAGATAGCCTATACAGGTTTGATTTGTCATAAATAGATTAATCAGTAAAATCTGCTTTAGCAAAGCACATTCAGTAAAACCCATTACTGACGGGAGTGAATCCCATGTGGCTTCGGCCTTAAGGGAAAGTATAGTGGTGAATGTACCCTAAACATTTAAACTACATTACTTTTATGATAACCAAGCAATCTCAATTGATCTGGGTATCATTGTCTCATTCAATTTATTAATTTAAATTGTCGAACATATCTTTCTAGGTTCTTCCAATTAAATGAGACAACTTAAACTTTGCATATTAACCTGGATGAAGCAACCTCTCAGGTAATTCAAGTTTAATACTCAGATAGCCTACCCAGGTAGGACTAATCATTGGCATTGATTAATTCAATTTGCTTTTGCAAATTCATTCACGTCCAACTTCCACAGTACTGTACAGTACTGATGGTTCATTAACGTCTATAAATAGATTAAAATCGTCTTTGCAGCTCCCAACATTCCAAAACCAAATTTTGGAAAATTAGTAAAAACATTTTTCCTTTCAAATGTTCTAATAATGTGCAAGCTATCAGAGGGTTGGTCCCCACTCGCCTGCTAATTAGTGAACCTCCACCCGTAAATGGATTGATCTCTGACCTCAGCAGCAATAACAACCCTAATTATGCCATTAGTGGAAAAGCAGACAACGCTTTCCAAAATCAACCATTGGGCGCAGGCCTCGTAAAGGTTCTCTCCAGTCTAGCCCTGATGTCTTGCCATCCGAGATTGGCATCTGTCCAATACCGCAGTGCACAGCTGAAGCACGAGCAGGTAACGGTAGACATAAAGGGACAGGTGGAGAGAACCGGGGAACCAATGACAAATGCAGAAAAGGGAAAAATTCTGCTAGCTATGGAACCGCGTTTGAAAACTGAACAATTAAATGTAATTGCAAAAACGTATGATGATGAACAAGCACAAGCTCTTCAACAAAATCGTTTTCTACAGGAACAAAATCATATGCTACAGGAACAACTCGATTTAGCCAAAACTAAATACGATGAGGTCCACGCCAAACTAGATAAATCTGAAGAGTTATCTACAAACAGGAGCGCTCAACTTGACAACATGCATGCTGTTTTGTTGAATGTTACTCAAAATAACACGGTTCTCCTCAAAGCGCTGCAGACCAAAGACGATCAGTTAATGAACACAATGACAAAGTTGGATGACAAATCAGCAGAACTTATTGAAGTCGCTGACCAAATGAATGATGGGAGAACTCAGGTGATGAGGTTGGAAATATTGATTTCTAAGCAAGCAGAGGAAATCTCATCACTGAATCTCTCGCTCCGTACTCAAGATCTCTATCTGCAAACCATGACAGATAAGTTTGAGACCGAAAGGAGCAGGTGTGACACTCACGTGTCCAAAATCAGTACTCTAAGTGCTCAAGTGGACTCTGCAATGCAGCAGAATACCACCCTTAGGTACCATCTGGAGGAAATCCAGAATGGTCACGCTCTACAGCGCGACTACCCATCCAAGCAACCGGAGCCCTGTACTCACAGGAGTGAAGACAATAGGTTTCAGACCTTGCCTCCCTCATGTGTCCCTCAGTCTTCTCCTCTTGGCCCTTCGGCACTGAGTAATATGGTGCCTCTTGGACAACAACAACAAGGCTTGGCTTCTTCCCTTGGCCTTTTGGCCCCAATCTCTCCACAGGAAGAAGCCAACCCTCTCCGCCCACTTGGCGCGGAATACCTTGACAAACTCGTCAAGAATTTCCCCACCTTTGACCCGTTCCAGGTCAGCCAAACGATACTGAGACGTTCCTAGCTGACATAGAGTACGCGTTGGATGGCTACCCGAACACTACGGGTTCTGACAGGGTTTACCTGTTGAAGCGAACGTCGAATAGACACGTGACAAGTTTAATTCGTCTACAACAGCAACACGTGCTAAATGACTATGTTAAAGTTGCTACAGCTTTGAAATTAGAATTCAGTGGTTTTGCGACTCGCAAACACGATAGCTCACTGGCTAACACCGTCAAACAAGCTCGGAACGAACGCCCACAAGCTTACTATCATAGGCTTCGTTCAGCTTACTTTGGCCTACTCACTGAAACAGGAATGGAAGAGCTGTTACCATTCAAACAAACGTTTCTGTCGAACATGTATCCCACCTTCATTACCTACTTGGGCCCTGCCGCCCACGTTGGCTTGCCTATCTTACAACTCAGAGAGCTTGCAAGCACAGCTTTTGAGGCATCAAAAGTTCACAACGCTAAGAGCCCTGACCACTTGGTTTTGAAGTTTGACCAGGAGCACTCACTCCAGTTAGAGGGTGCATTATCAGGTCTTGGAGCGTCGAGAGATGACGCACAACAACAGATTCTACCACGAAACCATGATTCCAATAACCTCCGCGGTCGAAATAACTGTAAAGTACGTCGCCATCAACATGACTACCGCTACAATCGACCTGTTTGCTACGTTCCTGCACCCAACCCACAAAAAGTGTCAGAGCACAAGGGTAACAAAGGATTGAAGGACGATCAAAACGTAGACCAATGTTCTCCAGAAGTCCCACTACGGGAAAAACTTAAGCGAGAACAATTTGAGAAAAGGGTAAAAGATAAGTCACAAGGACTAGACAGGAAATTACCGGACACCAGGTCCGCAGAAATGAACACCCATAGCAAGGACGTTAAAGTTCAAATTTCTCCCGCTCTCATTCAAGACCCTATCCAGGGCCCGCTTGATCAAGAAACAAGCCCCCGGCATTGTCTATAGACTCTGATACAACGGTTGCGAAGAAAAAGGTCAAACGCTTCGTTAAAGCCAAGCCCACTCAAAATCGGAAAAGTCAATCTGCTTCCACCTTGAACAGAAATGGCACATCACGTCGTTGCGAACGATCACTCCACTTTGTGGGGAATATGTCCACTAACCACGAATCTAAACGGCCAAACCTGGAAACAGTCCTGGAGGACTGCTTAACTTGTCATGCGCTAATGGATTCGGGTTCGACAGTATCACTCATCTCTCAAACATTGTTTGATGATCTCAAAAGGGCTTTGAAGCCAACTAAACGTCGGTTAAAAGTGGAACGATGCGACAGTAAACTTCGAGGGGTCACTCAGACTACCTCGCCTCTCACATTGAGAGTCATGCTGAAACTACACTTCCAGGACGTATCGCTCGTTCACCCTGTGTATGTTTCCAGCCTCGAAACTGTACCCCTGCTACTTGGAGCAGACTTGATGGATCGATTACTCCCATTGATGGATTGGAAAACCAACCAGGTATGGTCACAGGCCTAACGCTAGCTGCCATGCAGTCCTTCACGAGGGGTATCTGTCGAAAGCACCCCTTGGGAAAAAGACGTTTAGAAACCTCTTAGTACAGAATCCGATCAAGGAGATATTATGATATCTCGACACATTCCATCAGCCAACCTGATTGACCATTCTTTTCATGATTTCGAGCCAGCTGTCTCTGTGAATAAGCAACTTCCCTCCTCCTTGCAGTCGTGCATTACGATAGTTGAGATGAACTTCTCTTGCCCTTCGGATACTTCCGCAAGCACTGCGGCCGTCTCAGCAAGACAAACATCGATGTGCAGAGTATACTCTGCTTCCGATGATACACCTTCCGCTTTGTTGGGGACTGTCACCCCTTACAATGACACTAATGGTGTCAGTCCAGCAACTGACCCGATGACTCCCACTGGTGAAACACTTTGCGATATCACAGACCGATATCCTCGTCTCAGTTCGCAGGTAATGAAGAGGTTGCCACACGCGGACTCGATGGTGACTGACATGCCTCGACAGCCACTGAGCGTTTTGAAGCACAAACACCAGGAGATTTGGTTGAAAGGTTACAGCCATTCTCATAAAAACGCGGCCGCTGACAACTCGTACATAGCGTCCGATCTTTTCGTTTGGGCATCGGACACCAACACCACCCGCTGGTGGGGGGGTCCCGAGACACAAAGGGGGGAATAGTAGCCCAGACCCATGATGAGCCTCATCGAGGCCGGTGGGGGGGTCGAGACTATGGACAACACCGTACGAGGCCGCCAGAGCATAAATCAAATCTAGTTGTAAACTCCCCTATGAGAACAGTGAGGAGCAGACAGGCCCCTAGATGGGGATATCTTGGAAGACATCTAAGATAGTACTGAGGTGTACCACACTGGTCGTAAAGGAAGTCCAGTGGACTTGTCCACCTCCAAAACAAATGGCAACAATAATCATTCTTTGCCATGTGTAGGTTCAACTACAATACAACTAGTAAAATGCTCCAATCATGTGTTCCGGTAGATAATATTTCAGAATAAATCGGTAGCATAACTGGTCCCCTTGAGTACCAGTACACCAATACTAGCAACAGTCAGTCCAGCTACAATCAGTAAGAAGGTTAGAGACCTAACCAATCAAATTACCATTGACAACAGCGACATAGGAGTCACTCAGAGTGCAACACGTGGAGGGGAATCTCCAGTGCACTCTTCCAATGGTTAACACACATGTCACTAATAAATAGGACACTCCATTCAGGAGGAAAATTATTAGAAGTCATGAACCATGATCACACCACGTATGACTGGTCCAATACTTAAAGAGTACTTCCATCGTGAGGTTAGCTCCTCCGTGGATAACATAGCTATGAAATAGACTTCATACCTATCGCCACTACAATAGTGGAAGACACAATGACTTGTAGAAAAACTACTACAGACTCCCTTGACACCAATTCTGACTGACCTCCAGGCATTGACCTGAAAATTACCTGACTACGTCAGACACATTCTGAACAAGTTGTAATCTGCCAGGATACTTGGTTTTCTTCCCTTGACATGCGCGATTGTGTAAGCATAAACGCACATGCACAACGGAACATCCAATTAGGATTTATGCTAGGACCACTTAAGGGCCCAAGCAATATACCAGCCTTAGTAAAGTTTAACATTTACTTCTAGGCCTTTGACTCTACAGCACTCATCAGTTTTCTTCCCAGAAGTCCATAGGTCAACCCTGTAGACTGCCCAAAACTAGTGCATTACAGCTGTAGACTTATCATATAGTTATCAACTTAGGATCGTGCCTAAGCAACACACCGAGTAGGAAAACCCTAGATATGGCATTAGAGACAATGCCATGATAATCATTTTGCCAGAACATTGGACATTTATAGAATACATCCAATTAGATGATTTTTGGGTGAGAACTATATTTTGTATATCTTTTGTTTATGCTTTCATTCCTTTTCGGTTCAGTTCCTTTGACACTTAGGAAGTGATAGAGCCATAAACAAAGTCCCCATACAACCATCACTTAGTGCCACAACGCCACTCATTGGGGAATGAATGTAATTATATATATTTCATGAGTGTGTGTGCGTTGTTAACATCTGCCTAAGTTACTGCCCAGATCTTCCAGTCTGGACGACGGGTCCGGAACGGCGACCCCAAATCCGGACACCCACGGCCTATCCTTGTGGTGGCATGCCCGCTGTCAGAGAGCCTACCAAGGTAAACCACCAGAGGGGGGGACCGCAACGGCGATCACCAACCAGGACATTCCCTGGCCCTTCCTGGGGTACTTTGCAGCTTCCAGGGAACCTACCAAGGTACACCACTAGCGGGGACCACAACAGCAACCACCAACCGGACATCACTGCCCATCCTTGTGGTGGACTGCTCCGCTTTCAGAGAGCATACCAAGTTCAACCAACAGAAGGGACTGCAACGATGATCTACAAACGGGACATCACGTGGTCATGATTTTATGTTGATTTGTAACTTGCAGGATAAACAAGATCCAAACCACCAGGGGGGGTATGTCATGACGTTGCCCTCTGGGTTTTCTATGCACCATCCCCCGACCTCTATACTTCTGACACACAAGGCTGTGTGAAGGCGGTCGTAAATTCCAAAGGGAATGTCCTGCCTAACAGGCCACAGTAAAGAGACAGGGTGTTTTCATGGAGAGAACAAAGGATTCTTCCACCTCACAGAATTGGAGAACCGAACGACATTTATGTTCTGGAGAAGGTATAAAAGATCGGTGAAGAATCCAGCTACGAACTGGTCCGCTTGGTACAATTTTATAAAACCCATGAGAGACAATATTGCCATATTACCATAATAATGTTTATATAGTAGCCTCAGCTATGGGACTTACATCTAAATGATTGTATCAAATGTATTAATAAGGATAAAGCTATTTGGAATATGTTGAGATGCTATGTACTGATGTTAATGTGAGAGAATTGTATTTCTGTTCAAAAGCTTATTCTCTCTAGGGTAGGGGGCAGTATTTTCACGTCCGGATAAAAAACGTACCCAATTTAAACTGTCGTTAAATTAGCTAGCCCGTTATGCATAAAGGAGTTCTGTATCTATAATTCTTTAAATAATTGTTATGTATTTTGTAAACGATTATCAAGAGTAATTTAGTAAATTCACCGGAATTTTTCGGTGTGTTTGCTAGTTCTGAACGTCTCATGCTAATGTAAAATCTGGTTTTTGATATAAATATGAACTTGATTGAACAAAACATGCATGTATTGTATAACATAATGTCCTACGAGTGTCATCTGATGAAGATCATCAAAGGTTAGTGCTGCATTTAGCTGTGGTTTTGGTTTTTGTGACATATATTTTTGCTTGAAAAATGGCTGTGTGATTATTTCTGGCTGGGTACACTCCTAACATAATCTAATGTTTTGCTTTCGCTGTAAAGCCTTTTTGAAATCAGATAATGTGGTTAGATTAACGAGAGTCTTGTCTTTAAAATGGTGTAAAATAGTCATATGTTTGAGAAATTGAAGTTATAGCATTTTTAAGGTTTTTTCGCACCACTCGATTCCACTGGCTGTTGACTAGGTGGGATGATTTCGTCCCACATACCCGAGAGAGGTTAACTAAGTCATCGGCACGCCCCCAGGGACACAGACAGGACAAGGCGTCATGTGACAGGCTTTTCTATGTTCAGTATAAACCCCCACCCAGAATTTCTTTCACCAGACAAGCTTACCTCAGAAGAGAGAGCCAAGGTTTGACCATGCATTCCTCGACTGAAGTTTAACCATACCACGTGGTTAAACTTTTAGACTATCGATACCGACAGAATAATAACAAGTCTTTGATATTAATTAATAGTCTGCAGCTAGAAATTCGGTATCATTGAACGCGAAGACCGACAAAACATTCATTCTATAACGGCATGAACGAATGTCGCTTTGAAAGATCCATTCTAACCGGGAGAGAGAGAGAGAGAGAGAACGCGGACAAAAACTCTCCAACAGGACAAAAACTCTCCAACAAGGATCCCGACACACTGGGCGTAAATATATATTGATTGCAATTGTTCCCGAATGAGTGAGCGTTCATGTGCAAAGGATTAGCATATCAATTGTTAATATTAATGAACTCTGTTGTGCCTCCTCAGCTGCCCTTTATGACCCTTTGTTTAACAAGCCACCATGCCGGTTTAGCCCACTAGGGCACATTCCTCTACCATTTCTTTGTAACGATAACTACTGTTTGTATGCTTTCTGTGAATTACTTAGTTTAGTAAATAAATGATTTTAAGCCAATTGATGTATGGATGACTTAGTGAAGACTGGGTTTGTGCAGATAACAACAATTTACGACGTTTGGAATGAGACTGGACGAGGTAAAGAATACACCATTTAAACCAGAAGATAATTGGTCAGATATTATAATATAATGTTATAATATAGGAAAGTTATATTAGGAAAATTATAACTTTGTAATCTGAATATTTTCCTTGGTGCCCCGATTTCCTAGTTAATTACAGTTAAACGATTAATCAATTTAATCGCGTAATAATAATTACAGGGAGTTATTTGATAAACATGTCTTCAGTTTAATGGTGCCCCAAAGACACGACACCCGTCTCAGAAGGTTCCGGACTGTAGGCCGTCTCAGGAGGTTCTGGACTGTAGGCCGTCTCAGGAGGTTCCGGACTTTAGGCCGTCTCAGGAGGTTCCGGACTGTAGGCCATCCCAGGAGGTTCCGGACTGTAGGCCGTCACTGGAAGCTCTGGACTGGAAACTGTCGCCGGAAGCTCTGGACTGGGAACTGTCGCCAGAAGCTCTGGACTGGGAACTGTCGCCGGAAGCTCTGGACTGGGAACTGTCGCCGGAAGCTCTGGACTGGGAATGCACACTGGAGGCCTGATGCGTGGGGCTGGCACAGGTGGCTCCAGACTAGTAACACGCACCTCAGGGTGAGTACGGAGGGAAGGAACAGGACACCCCAGACTGGGAATGCGCACTGGAGGCCTGATGCATGGGGCTGGCACAGGTGGCGCCAGACTAGTAACACACAGCTCAGGGCAAGTGCAGGGAGCAGGAACAGGACATCCCGGACTGGGCAGGCGCACTGGAGGCTTGATGCGTGGGGCTGGCACAGGTGGCGCCAGACTAGTAACACGCACCTCAGGGCGAGTGTGGGGAGCAGGAACAGGACACCCCGGACTGGGCAGGCGCACTGGAGGCCTGATGCGTGGGGCTGGCACAGGTGGCGCCAGACTGGTAACACGCACCTCAGGGCAAGTGCGGGGAGCAGGAACAGGACACCCCGGACTGGGCAGGCGCACTGGAGGCCTGATGCGTGGGGCTGGCACAGGATATACTGGGCCGTGGAGGCGCACTGGAGATCTCAAGCGTAGAGCTGGCACAACCCGTCCTGGCTGGATGCTCAACCTAGCTCGACAAATGCGGGGCGCAGGCACAGATCGCACCGGCCTGTGAATGCGCACTGGCGACACAGTGCGCATCACTGCATAACACGGTGCTTGCTTCATCACTCGCTCCCCACGGTAAGCACGGGGAGTTGGCTCAGGTCTCCAACCTGACTCTGCCAATCTCCCCATGTGCCCCCCCCCCCATTTTTTGGGGGGGCTGCCTCTCGCACTTGCCTCGTGGTTGGTATAGTGCCTCGTAATATCGCCGCTCCGCTTTAGCTGCCTCACTCTCCTCTTTCGGACGGCGATACTCCCCAGCCTGACTCCAGGGTCCTTTCCCGTCTAGAATTTACTCCCAAGTCCATTCCTGTTTCTCCTGGGCACGCTGCTTGGTCCTTTGATGTTGGGAGATTCTGTCATGGTTGTCATAAGGAGAAGCGGACCAAAGTGCAGCGTGTGTGTCATTCCACCTTTTATTTACACTGTGAAACTATGCAATACATAAACATAAACTAAAGAACAAAACAACAAACCGTGACGCAGAGGTGAAACATACACTACTCAAAAACAATCTCCCACAAACGCAGGTGGAAAAAACCCTACTTAAGTATGATCTCCAATTAGAGACAACGAGAACCAGCTGCCTCTAATTGGAGATCATCCCAAACAAAACCCCAACGTAGAAATACAAAACTAGAACCTGACAACATAGAAATAGAAAACATCGGAAAAAAAACTGTCACGCCCTGACCTACTCTACCATAGAAAATAACATCTTTCTATGGTCAGGACGTGACAGATTGGAGTCCACCTGTGGTAATTTCAATTGATTGGACATGATTTGGAAAGGTCCAACAGTTGACAGTGCATGTCAGAGCAAAAACCAAGCCATGAGCTCGAAGGAATTGTCCGTAGGCAGGATTGTGTAGAGGAACAGATCTGGGGAAGGGTGAAAAAAATGTCTGCAGCATTGAAGGTCCCCAAGAACACAGTGGCCTCATTCTTAAATGGAAGAAGTTTGGAACCACAAAGACTCTTCCTAGAGCTGGCAGCCCAGCCAAACTGAATAATCCGGGGAGAGGGGCTTTGGTCAGGGAGGTGACCAAGAACCCGATGGTCACTCTAGAGTTCTTCAGTGGAGATGGGAGAACCTTCCAGAAGGACAACCATGCAACACTCCCCCAATCACATGACAGCCTGCTTGGAGTTTGCCAAAAGTCAACTGAAGGACTCTCAGACCATGAGAAACAAGATTATCTGGTCTGATGAAACCAAGATTGAACTCTGTGGCCTTAATGCCAGGCGTCACATCTCGAGGAAACCTGGCACCATCCCTACGGTGGTGGCAGTGTTTTTCAGTGGCAGGGACTGGCAGACTAGTCAGGATCGAGGGAAAGATGAACGGAGCAAAGTACAGAGAGATCCTTGACGACAACCTGCTCCAGAGCGCTCAGGACCTCAGACTGGTGTCATGTATACACCCTCTCCGGCGCTTGAGGTCGTCAGGTTGCTCATTATTACGCACACCTGTCACCATCGTTACGCGCATCAGCGCCTCATCAGACTCACCTGGACTCAATCACCTGCCTGATTACCTTCCCTGTATATGTCACTCCCTTTTGTTCTTTCCCTAGGCATTATTGTTTCTGTTCCAGTGTTCATATCTGTACGCTATCCGCGTTTCTTTTTTGTTTCTATGTTCATTTATTTATTAAATACACTCCCTGAACATGCTTCCCAACTCCCAGCGTACACGTTTACAACTAGGGTGAACGTTCACCTTCCAACAGGACAACGACCCTAAGCACATAGCCAAGACAACGCTGATTTGGCTTCGGGACAAGTTTCTGAATGTTCTTGCCAGAGCCCGGACTTGAACCAGATCGAACATCTCTGGAGAGACCTGAAAATAGCTGTGAAGCGATGCTCCCCATCCAACCTGGCAGAGCTTGAGAGGATCTGCAGAGAAGAATGGGGCAAACTCCCCAAATACAGATGTGCCAAGCTTATAGCGTCATTCCCAAGAAGACTCGAGGCTGTAATCTCTGCCAAATGTGGCTTCAACAAAGTACTGAATAAAGGGTCAGAATGCTTATGAAAATGTGATATTTAAAAACGTTTATTTTTTTAATTAGCAAAAATTTCGACAAACCTGGTTTTGCTTTGTCATTGTGGGGTATTGTGTTTAGATTGATGAAGAAAAAAAACGATTTAATCAATTTTAGAATAAGGCTGTAACGTAATGTTTTGGGGGAAAATGTCAAGGGGTCTGAATACTTTCCGAATGCACTGTATTCTGATCAACTGGCTTGTTCTTGTGTCAGGAAAAATACCACATTAATCAGATAATATACCTGGCCATTACAACAGATCAAAGGTTTCTGACCAAATTCGTAGTTGCTGCGTTTTGCCTTTGTAGGGTAGTATGGTTCTTTCAGCATTTTGTATTTTCACAATTTTGAGGCATTAATTACAAATCTGTCCAATATGTTGCTGTTTTGAACAGGCTTCAAGGCAAATGAGCTGAAATCTGCTAGTAATGAACCTGTCATGTACACCATAATTCATGCTGGCTGTTGTTAAAACACATCTGATTTTTTTTATTGTTACATTACCCACAGTACAACCTGAATAGTGTGTCTCAGCTAAAGGAGTCCCCGAAGTGAGTATTAAGGAAACAATGGTTCCCGCTGGATTCAGGCCCTATGTTTATTCTCCATTTACAAGCACTAAATGCACAGAGACACCTTAAATGCCATGTTGTTTTATTACACTCAGCCCTTGGGCTGCGCGCACCCCGAAAATAGCTCCCCCTGGACCTAAACATGCAGGAACCTTTTAGATCTGACAGCAAGGCTCTTTACAAAACCATTGGGCCTTTCCTAGAGGGACAGAGGCTAGGGGACATTACATTCATCAAATAGCTTGTTGTTTTTCTCCCTCTCTCTGAACTGGAAAGAGATGCCAACATCTCTGGATTAATGGAGAGATGGAAAGAGAGGGAGAAAAGAGAGAAAAGAAGGGGCTATCGCTGCTGGAGCCGCTGAAGATGGCCTAACATAACTGAAGGAAATTCTCTGAACATATGCTTGTGTTTTCATACATGTTGTTTTTGTTCCAGACAGTGTATACATGTAATTAAATGATACAATGTGATCCGCTATTCTGAATACAGTATTCATGCCATATGGTGTAAGGTTTTATTTCCCAGCGATTGATCTAGTTGACACTGTGAATGCACTGATGTAAATAGTTCCAGTGTAACCCTGCAATTAAAGATATGCTCCCACATTTTGGTGATTAGCAAGTCTTTTTTAAACCTCCCGATGTGGACTGGATGTGTCAAGGTGTAGTTCATACATGCATAATCTATAAGCAGAATTACTGTCTTACCTCAATTAGCCACAAAATCCCTAGATTGAATGCGGCTGTTTTCTGGAAGCTGTGCAGCACCATTTCCCCTACATTTTCTCACAATGGGCCTGCCTCCTAGCAATTTGAGTTCCAGCCAATGAGCTTCAGCCCCTCACCAACTAAGTGACAGCTAGCAAGATGCACACACAGAAGAGTGAGAGAGCAAAGAAATGGTGAACATATATGCACATATGTGACGTAGTACGCAATGTTCGGGGACCACTTTTGGCTCGTTTCAAGCTACTTCAGAACAACTGGCTAAAAAGTTGACAAAAGTACCTTCTTCAAGATGTTCAAATGTTCATAGATGTCCAGCAGGGTCAAATAATAATCACAGTGGTTATAGAGGGTCCAACAGGTCAGCACCTCAGGAGTAAATGTCAGTTAGCTTTTCAAAGCCGAGCATTCAGAGGTCGAGACAGCAGGTGCGGTGGGGGGAGGGGGGTGGAGCATAACTAAGCTCACACAGGACACCAGATAAGTGGAAACTGCCGCCAACGGACAGGGCTACAGTGCTTCTAGCTCTTAGGAAACTTTGCAGTATTTTGTTTTTTATGTGTTATTTCTTGCATTATTAGCGCATTCATTTTTTTGTGTAATTACATACTGCCGGGAAGAACTTTTGGATATCAGAGCGACGGTAACTCACTAGCATTATCAGCATTACCAGCATTACGGAAAGGAATGCAACTTTACCGAATCGGATCCTATGTTTGAACCCTCCAGGGCAATTGTACTGATTCCAAAGGCTGTTCCAAAGCACCGCAGGCGGAAAAGAGGTACTCGGAGTGGACTTCTAGTCTGACTTAGGAGGCGCGCACACCACCCACCGCTTCCGAGTATATTACTCGCTAATGTTCAGTCTCTGGATAATAAAATTGACAAGCTTAGGGAGAGGATTTCCTTCCAGAGAGACATCAGGGATTGTAACATACTCTATTTCACGGAAACATGGCTCTCTCGGGATATACTGTCTGAGTCCGTTCAGCCAGTTGGGTTCTCAGTTCATCGCGCAGACAGGAATAAATATCTCTCCGGGAAGAAGAAGGGCGGGGGTGTATGTTTCCTGATTAACTACTCATGGTGTGATTGTGATAACATACAGGAACTCAAGTCCTTTTGTTCACCCGACCTAGAATACCTCACAATCAAATGCCGACCGTATTACCTCCAAAGAGAATTCTCTTATAGTTATTGTCACAGCCGTGTATATTCTCCCTCAAGCCAATACCACGGCGGCCCTCAAAGAACTTCACTGGACTTTATGCAAACTGGAAACCACATATCCCGAGGCCGCATTTATTGTATCTTGGGATTTTAACAAAACAAATTTGAGGAATATGTTACCGAAGTTCTATCAACACATTGACTGTAGCACTCGCGCTGCTAAAACACTCGACCACTGCTACTCCAACTTCCGGGATGCCTACAAGACCCTCCCCCGCCCTCCCTTCGGCAAATCAGATCACAACTCCACTTTGCTCCTCCCGTCCTATAGGCAGAAACTCAAACAGGAATTACCCGTGCTAAGGACTATTCAACGCTGGTCTGACCAATTGGAAACTGCGCTTCAAGATTGTTTTGATCACGTGGACTGGCATATGTTCCGGGTAGCCTCTGAGAACAACATAGACAAATACACTGGTGACTGAGTTTATCAGGAGGTATATAGGAGATGTTGTACCCACTGTTACTGTTAAAACCAACCCTAACCAGAAACCGTGGATAGATGGCATCATTCGCGCAAAACTGTGCAAACCATCGCATTTAACCATGACAAGGTGACTGGGAAAATGGACGAATACAAACAGTGTAGTTATTCCCTCCGTAAGGCAATCAAACAGGCAAAACATCAGTATAAAGAAAAAGTGGATCCACAAATTCAACGGCTCAGACACGAGACGTATGTGGCAGGGTCTACAGACAATCACAGACTACAAAGGGAAAACCAGCCACATCGCGGACACCGACATCTTTCTTCCGGACAAGCTAAACACCTTCTTCGCCCGCTTTGAGGATAACACAGTGCAACCGACTGGATCGCTACCAAGGACTGTGGGCTCTCCTTCTTCATGGCCCTGGGAGTGTGATGCCAGGAAAATAACCTCTTACCCAACGTCAACAAAACTAAGGATCTGATCATGGACTTCAGGAAACAGCAGAGGGAGCACCCCCCTATCCACAAGTTGGAAAGCTTCAAGTTCCTCGGCGTACACATCACTGACAAACTGAAATGGTCCACCCACACAGACAGTGTGGTGAAGAAGGCGCAACAGCGCCTCTTCAACCTCAGGAGGCTGAATAAATGTGGCTTGGCACCTAAAACCCTCACAAACCTTTACAGATGCACAATTAAGAGCATCATGTGGGCTGTATCACCGCCTGGTATGGCAACTACACCGCCTGCAACCGCAGGACTCTCCAGAGGGTGGTGTGGTCTGCCCAACGCATCACCGGGGCAAGCTACCTGCCCTCCAGGACACCTACAGCACCTGATGTCACATGAAGGCCAAAAAGATCATCAAGAACAACAACCACCCGAGCCACTGCCTATTCACCTTGCTATCATCCAGAAGGTGAGGTCAGTGCAGATGCATCAAAGCTGGGACCGAGAGACTGAAAAACAGCTTCTATCTGTAGGCCATCAGACTGTTAAATTGCCATCACTAGCACATTAGAGGCTGCTGCCCTATATACATAGACTTGAAATCCCTGGCCACTTTAATAATGGAACACTAGTCACTTTAATAACGTTGACATATTTTGCATTACTCATCTCATATGTATATACACTGCATTCTATACTATTCTACTGTAACTTAGTCTATGCCGCTCTGACATTGCTCGTCCAAATATTTATATATTCTAATTCCATTCCTTTACTTTAGAGTGTGTGCATTGTTCAATATTACTTGTTAGATATTACTGCACTGTTGGAGCTAGAAACACAAGCATTTCACTACACCCGCAATACCATCTGCTAAACACGTGTATGTGACAAATACAATTAGATTTGATTTGAAGACACAGGAATTACACAGACTGATACGACAGACTGACCCTAGCCCCCTGGCAAATACACTATACATACAAAACTATGTGGACCCTCTTCACATTAGTGGATTCAATTTTCAGCCACACCCGTTGCTGACAGGTGTGTAAAATCGAGCACACCGCCATGCAATCTCCATAGACAATCATGGCAGTAGAATGGTCTTACTGAAGATCTTAGTGACTTTCAAACTGGCATCGTCTTAGGATGCCACCTTTCCAACAAGTCAATTCATCAAATTTCTGCCCTGCTAGAGGTGCCCCGGTCAACGCCATTACCAGAGAATATTTTTAAACAATACACATTTATTTATAAAGACCTTTTTACATCAGCAGATGTCACAATGTGCTGTACAGAATCCCAGCCTAAAACCCCAAACAGCAAGCAATGCAGATGTAGAAGCATGCAGTTACTGTAAGTGAGCATCTCAGTTGTGCTGTATGATCCTGAGAATAGTTTGTTTTCAACATTCCTAACAACCATTCTGATTAATCATGTCCACAAAAGGGGAAAACTAAGTTAGAATATGAAATGTTTTAAGAACACTGTTGCATTATAATACCGCTATGCTGAGAGAAAAAGGAGAACCAGGTATCTAGCAATATATTACAATATTTCTTGGTGAGGCAAAGATGGCGATAGTGAGCCACCTGAGACAAGCCTTGATGAAGACAATGTGAGCAAAACACTTGTAAGACTACAGGAAATATGGGTTAGGCTGATCTGTCAGAATACATGTATGTATCATTCACCTCTAAAATAAACCCTTTACTGGAGTCAGTTTGTTCCCAAGGACACTACCAAACATCTATGAAACTTACCATACTTTATGTGATCCAAGACCTGTATGGTGGGGAAAACTATGAAGGGGAAAAGAGATCACTGTTACAGCGTAATAAACACACAAATCACATTATATAAACACTGGACATAAAGGTGACATATGTCAACAGTCAAGTTTTGTTGAAAAAATATATATATACATTTTGCGATTTTATCCACAGATAGGATAGTATTTGAGTTGGATTAGATAGAAGAAGGATATACTGTAGCATGGACTGTAAAGTTGCATAGGCGAGGATTGAACCTCTGCCTTCAGGGCTAAGTGTAGACCAGGGGTGGCATGATCTTAATCAGTTTCTAAAACTGCTGGGATTGGGTGTGTATACTTACTGCAGTCACGTCTTACCTCGTTTTGATGAATCACCCTGCTGTCTTCCCATTTATGCCATTTTGTCCTGTTTGGAACCCAAGGCAGCGTCAAGGCATGGCGGTCCTGTGGCAATGATATGAAGAGGGAGAGGGGGGTGTATGTGGGCCTTTTAATGGTGAAGATATCACTCACATTATTCTAAGACCTTTCTTGTGGAGATGTTAGGAGTTGTTATTAGGCCTTTCGTGGATGCTG
The DNA here is from genome assembly GCF_901001165.1 of Salmo trutta. Taxonomy (NCBI): domain Eukaryota; kingdom Metazoa; phylum Chordata; class Actinopteri; order Salmoniformes; family Salmonidae; genus Salmo; species Salmo trutta. The sequence goes on from NC_042979.1 coordinate 39,347,353, forward strand.
TTTTGGTACATCATTATGTTCAAAATCGCCACTTGCCTGGACATCATGCGCATAAGAAAAGATACGCAATTTAAGGAGGCTTCATCGTACCACTGACCCACAAAAACCAAGGCATTTCTAGGTCCGGTGCGGCAGTACTTCAGTCCTCAGGGATGTAGTAGCGACGCTAACTAAGCCATCCACTTCATTTGGCAACAGTCTATCAGAGAGTGATGTGTGTGTGTGTGTGTGTGTGTGTGTGTGTGTGTGTGTGTGTGTGTGTGTGAGCACATGCGCTTAGTCATGTGTTGCCTTAAGCAGCAGCAGCAGATTAGAAGCAGAGTGTGCTTCATTAGTTATTTTGAGAAAGGACAGAGCGAGAGGGGCAAAAGACAGAGAGAGGAGGAGGAATAGAGAGGAGGAAGAGAGAAGAGGAGGGAGAAGTGAGAGGAGGAGGAGGAGGAAGAGAGAGAAGAGGAGGGAGAAGAGAGAAGAGGAGAAAGAGAGAAGAGGAGAAAGAGAGAGGAGGAGGAAGAGAGGAGAGGAGGAGGGGAAAGAGAGAGTGAATTCAGCCAGAAGAGCTCTAGTTGTTGACAAGACACTCAACATGAAGAAAGCAACTGTAGGCCTTACTAGGTTGATAGCATGCCAACCAACTACGTTACGGTAACATATTGGACTTTGATCCATCCAGGGCATCTGTCATGATTGATGTGAAAGCTTTGAATCTGTGACACCTGTGTAATCGGCTAATTTTGCCAAGTGACATAAACCATAGTGCCATTTTTACATTTTAAGAACCAACGTCACCCTTATTGCTACCATTAGCGCAATAGTGTTATGTCATTTGTCATAAACTAACATCAAATCAAATTTTACTGGTCACGTATACAGATTTGCACATGTTATTGCAGGTGAAGTGAAATGCTTGTGCTTCTTGCTCCAACAGTGCAGTGATACCTAGCAATTAAATGTAATAAACTATGCACACATAATAATAAAGAAATATAATAATGAATAATTAAGAAATATACACTGTATATATAATATATATATAATATATAATATAATATATATATTAATTATTCATTATTATATTTTTTAATTATGTGTTATATATATGTTATATATATATATATATATATATATATATATATACAGTACCAGTCAAAAGTTTGGACACACCTACTAATTCAAGGGTTTTTCTATGTTGCGGAATAATAGTGAAGACATCAAAACTATGAAATAACACATATGGAATCATGTAGTTACCAAAAAAGTGTTAAAGAAATATATTTGAGATTCTTCGAAGTGGCCACCCTTTGCCTTGATGGCAGCTCTGCACCCTCTGTTTAACCCTTTTTGTTACTACATGATTCCATATGTGTTTTTTCATAGTTTTTATGTCTTCACTATTATTCGACAACGTATAATAGTGCTGCTTTGGCATTATGGCATATTGTGTGTATATTGGTGAGGATTTTTTGTTTTTTATATACATTTTAGAATAAGGCTGTAATGTAACAACATGTGGAAAAAGTCAAGGGGAGTGTAAAGACAGTATACGAATATAAAAGGTGTACAGCAGTAGTTATATGGGATAAGACATGAATAGAATACAGTATATACCGTACATTTAAAGTGGGTGAAATTGCATGTAAACATTATTAGTGACCAGCTGTTTCAAATAATCATCTCATCATCAAGCTTTGTGCACCCCTGGGAGGCCCCAGGACCGAGTTTGGGAAACCCTGTCCTACAGGATATGCAGGCCATGTTACTCATTCTTGTGTCAGAGACATTATGAGCAAGTGTCTGCTTATCCTACCACTCGCCTCGAAAGCCGTGGGCCTCCGAATAAGTGCAATGCAACTAATTTTCCTGGGGAAAAATATGTTTCACAACATGCACAGCCCCAGGGCATACAAGACATTACACAAATCACCAGAGCACAACTATTGGGAATATCTCTGAACAAGAGTTCCTTTATGAGAATGTATCTTTCCTTTAACTGTTGCTTGGCTAAAAGTCAGAGAGAAGTTAACATGTCAGTCTATCAATGCATAGCCTACTACAGAATGTACTGTACTGCACAGCTTTTTACAGTATGGACTCTATATCTGTTGGTAGTTTCGAAGGACACTGGGGTTATTGTACGGTAATTTTTACCTAATCATTTTTTTTATGTTAATCTAATAGGCCAATAAGACAGGTCAACACACAAGATTACAGTTCAAAGAGATTTCTTGTAGATATTCTTGATGTAGAATGTCAAATTGAGTTGTATAACTACATTTTTTATTGCCTTGATTTCACTTTTAAAATAAACAAATTAATTCAGTCTGGTGAGCTCTGACAAAACATATTTGCCAACTTATCCTCAGTCTGAAGTGTTGACACAAGATACTTTATGATAACCATCCTTCCTTGCATAGTTCTCAACCAATGACCTGCTCCTGAGTGGCGCAGCGGTCTAAGGCACTGCATCTCAGTGCAAGAGGTGACACTACAGTCTCTGGTTTGAATTCAGGCTGAATCACATCCGGCTGTGTTTGGGAGTCCCATAGGGCGGTGCACAATTGGCCCAGCGTCGTCCGGGTTTGGCTGGGGTAGGCCGTCATTGTAAATAACAATTTGTTCTTAACTGACTTGCCTAGTTAAATAAAGGTTAAATATATATTTTTTAAAGATGTCTGAACATAGTCTATACAGTAATCGTTATATGCATAATTCAAAACAGTCACATAGACTAATCTAAACAACCTATACGATCATACAATAATACAACAATACAAGTTGATAAATGAAATATATTTGGTCTATATCATCAAGATAAAAAAGTGTGATTGGAAGTTACATAAATTAACTTTGTAGGTGCTAAATAATATCTGTATCGAAAGTGCATGACCATGCTTCACGTGCCCTGACTATAAATATTAGGCCTACTCTGAAGGAAAAAAAGCAAGGTTTTGTGATAGTGGTTCAAAAATATATACTGTCTGCCATAACTTTATGAAACTGAGTAGGCTATAGATATGCTACATTGGCAAATATTCTCGCAGCCTATTCCTCTATTCATCAGTAATATGCAGTGGGTTGAGTTTCTGTGCTATTTGACGTTTGACCCAATTTTCGAAAAACATGCAGTCCATGTGACGTTGATTCGCGCCCTCGACTATTGAATTGACTGCACGAGCGACCTTCCTCCTACAGTTTCTCCTCCCGGTAAAAGAAGACGTGTGGTCAGATTCGTTTGGCTGGCCTTCGTGGCATGCGACAGTAAAAGAGGCGCGGGACAGAGAGAGCGACGGAGAGAGAGAGAGAGAGAGAGAAAGAGAGAACTTTAGAGCTGTCGAAGGGGGAGTTGCACAACACGGATTAATGTAACTGTTTACACCTTCCTTATTCCAAAACGTCAACGTGAAGAGAAAATACTCTGCAAAATCAGGTAAAATACTCAAACGTGTTGAATTCATTACATTTTTAGAACCATTGTCATTGTTACAAACTTGAAAACAGTCCAGCACTTGACTTGGTGACAAAAGTTACAAAGTAGCGCGGGACTCGGCTGTCATTTCTGTTGCATATTTTGTTTCGTTCAGGGAGTGTTTACCAGTGTCTCCCTGTGTCTCATGCGTTCTGGGGAACTGTCAAAAAAAGTTCTAAATCTAGATTTTGCGCTGAATCATTCGTCAAAGAATACTGTAGTTACAGGGTATGGAAGTTTGGCTGCCGTACTGACTGGCAGCATTGGACAAAAACAGGGTTGGTCAAATTCGACAACCATACTGTAGTTGCATATGTTGCGACAGTTTACCACACCAACACTACTAGAGTAGGTATGGGAAACGTTGTGTTTTACGTTATTGTCCTGCTAAAAGGTGAATTGGTGGCAAGTAGACTGAACCAGGTTTTCCCCTGGGATTTTGCCTGTGCATTGCACCCTTATGTTTATTTTTTATCCTGAAAAACATTCCAGTCCTTAATTAACAATTACATGCATACCCATAACATGAGGCAGCCACCACTATGCTTGAAAATATGGAGAGTGGTACTCAGTAATGTGTTGCATTGGATTTGCCCCAAACATAACATGTTGTATTCAGGAAAAAAAGTTAATTGATTTGCCACATTTTAAGCAGTATTGCTTTAGTGCCTTGTTTTCGTTCTGTCACTTAGGTTTGTATTGTGGAGTAACTAAAATGTTGTTGATCCATCCTCAGTTTTCTCCTATCACAGCCTCTGTAACTGTTTTAAAGTAATCATTGGCCTCATGGTGAACTCCCTGAGTGGTTTCCTTCCTCTCCAGCAACTGAGTTAGAAAAGACGCCTGTATCTTTGTAGTGATTGGGTGTATTGATACACCATCCAAAGTGTAATTAATAACTTCATCATGCTCAAAGGGATATTCAATGTCTGCCATTTTTTTATTTCCCCCCCATCTACCAGTAGTTACCCTTCTTTGTGAGGCATTGGTAAATCTCCCTGGTCTTTGTGGTTTGAATTTTTAAAAAATACAAGTGAAACAACAGCGTTACTAATGTGTAAAGTAACAGGTTGTATTACACGTTCTCCTTTTCGACAACCAGAAAATGATAACCAGATGTTAGCCCAGGTTTCGATTTGAGAGATCCATTTGTTTACAGTGAAATCGGAGTATGATGCACGTCATGGCGCTCCTGTTTATTTGTCATTGATGCGGTGGTATAAACTAATATGACGCGTGTTACCAGAGCAGGGGTGATCACTGAAGGGTTGGTATGAGGGGAACTGAGTGGTGGTTGGAGGTTGTTAGGATGCCTGGGCATACCAGGCCCAATACCTCGCTAGAATTAGTCACGTGCCAGCTGCGTTGCGGGTAGGTGCTAGTGGTGAGTGCTACAACAAGGGTCTAACACCACCAGCATGTGGAAAGCGAACAGCTCCTCTCGCCCTTTGGTTTGGAATAGTATTGGCATGACGTGCCAAGATGCAATGCACATTTCAGAGACCTTCATGCAATTCCCATGGGCTGCTACAATACATAGGCATCATGCTTCTGAAAAGGCTAGGAGGTAATCAAAGTTCACTGGGAAGTGACCTCTCCTTGTTTTGCACTGGTCTGGTGTTGATCCAGAGAACCAAAATGTCTGCTCCAAAAAGTTTTGACAGTTGTTGCTATTTGCAGATGCTCATAGGTGGAACTAAAGTCCAAATATGTGTCTTTCTTTCAACTGCCTGAAACCACTCTGAGCCTGTGTGAGTACAGAATCCTCTTGACTCTTTCATAGAAAGCAGGCCGTGGACTGATGGCTTTTACAATCTGACGCAACGCAGCTGTCACACAGAACACTACATAAATGCAAAAGGAGTGACCAAGAGGCCCGATATAGACGCTTGTATTTTTAGACCATCTCACCCATACTTTAACTCATTGCTCTTTGGTAATTGGATATCGCCCACTTCCACCCGCCCCACTCACCCGTACGCGTGGTCGGCCCACTTGGGCCCTGGATGCAGTAAGGGCATGTGTAGGACAGCGTTCTTAAAATGGAACAGGCCATTTCTGGAAGCCACTGTCATTCAAAACGGCACGAAAATACCCCATCGTCACTCGCAGTTATTTGAATAAACTGTAGACTGGGCACTGACAGTGTGTGTGATTGACGAAACTATGGCCAGGAGTTAGAGGTGAAATACCAACGCAACAATTTTGGCAACTGCAAGAGGATCGGCAAAACAAATGTGGCCTCCGTCAAGCAGATCAACAGGGACCCGCGTGTCTGAAGAATCAGGCCAGTTCAGTCGTGACGACGTACCCAAGCCTATTAAAGTCAATATCTGCTTCATCAGTGTTATGAAAGCAACATGTATTAGATAACATCTGTGGTTTGTGGAATATAACTCACACACACAACCACCAAAAGGGAACCTAAGACTGATCCTGGACTGAACTACACTTAGTGATCAAAAGATGAATGTCCTTATTACCAAGTTTTGAGCAGGTTGAAATTTATTGTCACAAGTCTTGTCCTGGAGGCAGAAGTGAGCAATTTCCCATAAGATAGGCCAGCTGCAAAGTCAAAATTGTCTATACTGTAAAGATTCATGAAAACAAAAATGTGCTTTAGGGTTAGGCATTAGAGTTAGTAGTGTGGTTAAGGTTACGAGTAAGGTTAGGTTTAGGTTTAAAATCTGATTTGATGACTGTGTCTGTGTCAGCTAGTGACAACTCTGTCGAGCTGCCTCCAGAACAAGATTCATGACGAAAAACTCTAACATGCAAGTAATTATGTATTTTTGACTTTGGTGTCGTTTGTCTATAAACAACCGTTTAGTCTAGTATTAGCCAGGTTTAAGTATCGAGCTCCTTACCATAAGAATGACTGAAGACCCATTTTTCACTATGTATCACTATGTTGATTGGTGAACCAAGCTCACTTGATGAGTAAACTTGCCTTAAACCTGAAGATTTGCATAAGCCCGCCTGAACTAATGCATAAGCTTTTGCTCATAGGGCCAACACAGTCACGCATATGAGCTAGGTTCAAACCCCTGTCGGTCAAAACAACACATCATGCTACGCCATGGTAGGAAATATTTCCTATGATTTTCAGTACTTTTATTCAGAGATATCCGATGGCTAGTAGAGAAAGGGCAGTTTTATTTCCCTCTCTTCCAGTGCAGTTGCCAATAATATCATTAACGTTACCAAATGCACAAGGTGATAATAGTAAGAGAAGGTGAATATATGTGGTTCACAGAGTTACAAGGTCGGGAGGTGAGCTTTAAACTGGATGATGTTAACGGCACATCATCCAGTATAATGGACGAGTGTGGGGATGATGGACCAGTGAAGGATTGCTGGAGGGAGAAAGACTAATGTATGGGTATCTTTATGGAGGTATGGACCATAGCTACCTACCTCAGATGGTATTGCTGATTTGGTACACATTATCATTATGTGATAAAAGACCTCGTGCTAAATCAACCCAATCTTGCCGGTTCCTTCCAATCTGAAACCTACTTCCTACCATGCAAATGATCACTTCTTCACTGTCACTTCCCCTCTGATATCTGAGTCTGACTGCTCGGAAAATGAGTCTAAATCAACCAAGCATGCTAATTAAAATGTAAGACAAGACAGAAGTGTTGCAAGAAAAACATGCAAAATAAGCTGTTTTTCTCCTCCTCTGTGGTAGAGGGCTATGCCTCAGCCATTGATATCCGGAGAGTCCCCCGTCTGTTTTCCCCCCTCAGAACTTTCCCAGGCATTCTTGGGAGGCTTGGAGTGTGTGGAGCTATGAGCTGACGGGAGAAGGGGAAACAGCTGCATGGGGCTGGAGCTGACACAATGTCACATATTAGTGTCGTCGCTAGCGCTCTGCGTCTTGCTTAGCTGCTCGCTCCCTTTTCAGCTTTCTTTTCACTGGTGGAGAGATGAAAGGAGAGTAGAAGACGAGCACCGTTTCTGGAAGGCACCTCCTGGAGTCTCCCCTGCTGTCATTGCCATGATTATTTATTTGTTGATGTGTTTCTTTATTTGATCGGTTTAGAAGATTTAAAAGAGAAATTCCAGGGAAAATCTACTGCTGCAGTTGCCTTCTTGGAATATTATTTCTAAGATGTACAGGAAGATGTACTTTGACACATGATTACTGTGTAATAATTGTAATTTCAAAACATGTCCCAGCCAGAGGGTATCAAAGTAGAACCCAAGACAAACCCTGTGTAAAGGTTGCACAATGCCCAACCGCTACATGAGAGCCATAGCCTGCCGAGCTAAAGCCCAAGTCTGAAGCCCAAGTAGCTAATTCCTCAATTGAACACCAAGTAGGGGACCTACAGCCACCACAATGGCCAAGTTAAATGCTTTGTAGCACCCCACTACACATGCATCTCTCTCAACATGTGCCCAACATCATGGCACCAGGCCTGGTTGTCATTTGTAACTAATCAACGGTTATTAATGCAGCTGTATTGGTAGTGCAGAGGAGGTTAAGATCGCTTGCCAGTTGGCACCGGTCTCAGACTCCAGTAAGCGATTATGACTGACTCATCATCAGAGATCGGGAAAGAGAAAGATATAGAGGAAGAGAGAGAATGTAAGTCAAATGCAAAATAATGCTTTTAATGTTCGGAAGGACAGGAAAGACAAGTCTCGGCACGCCCATGCTGTTATTGTTTAAGGAGCCATGTGTGATCCCTTTTTTTCTTAAGAACTGGATTTGTGACTCACGTTTTCTTCCAACAAACAAGGTTGTTTGTCATTTTAATGTCATAAATAGTAATCTAGTCACATTTTCAGTCCTTATTTCCCCGACTGAGTGGGAAAAAAGCAACAGAACAAATACTCCCTCTGCGGAGGATTGCGAGGAACTAGAAAAGTGAGAAATATCTGCCAAACTGTCAAAAGGTCATGGACTGCTTCCCCCAGCTGAGTCTGGCAGGTCGCCCCGTCACCCTGGTGACCACCTCCCATTCGGTGTCAATGACCCAGTCCCAGGGCAAAGCCAAGCCAACTGGAAATCATTAATGTCGCTCAGGTACCACTAGGGATCCATTGTCCTCTCCGTGCAGGATGGAAGATGGAAGCAGGGAATCCAGGGATCTAGGTCAGGCCCAGAACCATTGGCAGCCAGTAGTGGCCCAGTGCTTTTAATTGCTGCAATCCTTACATCTAAGCTAACATATGGAATTGTTTTAAGATGGTCATACCAAGGATCATTTAGCTATTTTATTTTGAATCACAGGCAGGGTTCCCCAACTGGCCGCCCCCTAACTGGTTTTATTTGGCCCCCCAAGTTTTCTGAGTAAAAATAAAAACATTTATATACTTTTGTATTTTTTTCATTGTTGGACATAAAAGACTGTAAAAACACCAGGAAATCAGATCCAATGAATCTAGCTATCAAACTATAGGCTCCTCACCTCGAGACTAAGCCAATTTGCAAATGCTAAAATCAATATCTATATATTTTTTAATTAATTCATTTAAGAAATCTATTCCCATGTATTCCCATGCATAATAGAGACACGTGATCGTATACAAATGTAAACAAGGTTTGAAATTATTGTTTTAGTCAAACATTATATCTGTTTGGGCTTCTTATTCTTAGTTATGTTCCGGCCCAAAGACCATCCTGTCAAGAAAAAATTGGTCCACGGCTGAATCTAGTGGATGATCCCTGCCTTAAGGTATCAAAAAATATATATAAACAAATAATTTTATGAAACATTGAATTTGGCCTTACTGCTATTAGCCCAAAGAAACGCAATGATTAACAGCATCATAGGTGGATAAATAGATAGTAAAACAAATATATCCATAGGAAATTTGTGCTGAAGTGTCTGTCTTATATCTGAGAGATACAAGAAAGATTGGGAACCAAATTGTTTTTAATTTTTATTTTTTTTACTTGTATTTATTTTAGGCACTAAACTATCTACATATATACAGTGCATTTGAAAAGTATCTAGACCCCTTGACTTTTTCCACATTTTGTTACGTTACAGCCTTATTCTAAAATTGATTAAATAGCTTTTTCCCCTCATAAATCTACACATAATACCTCATAATGACAAAGCAAAAACTGTTTTTTAGAAATCTTTCAACAACAAAAAATACATATGGTCGGAAGTTTACATACATAAAGGTTGGAGTCATTGAAACTTGTTTTTCAACCACTCCACAAATTTCTTGTTAACAAACTATAAGTTTGGCAAGTCGGTTAGGACATATAATTTGTGCATGACACAAGTAATTTTTCCAACAATTGTTTACAGACAGATTATTTCATTTATAATTCACTTAATCACAATTCCAGTGGGTCAGAAGTTTACATACACTAAGTTGACTGTGCCTTTTAACGGCTTGGGAAATTCTACAAAATGATGTCATGGCTTTAGAAGGTTCTGATAGGCTAATTTACATAATTTGAGTCAATTGGAGCTGTACCTGTTGATGTATTTCAAGGCCTACCTTCAAACTCAGTGCCTCTTTCCTTGACATCATGGGAAAATCAAAAGGAAAAAAAAATGTGTAGCACTCCACAAGTCTGGTTCACCCTTTGGAAATTGCTCCCAACGCCTGAAGGTACCACGTTCATCTGTACAAACAGTAGTACGCAAGTATAAACACCATGCAGCCGTCATACCGCTCAGGAAGGAGAGGCATTCTGTCTCCTAGAGATGAACGTACTTTGGTGCGAAAAGTGCAAATCAATCCCAGAACAACAGCAAAGGACCTTGTGAAGATGCTGGAGGAAACAGGTACAAAGTATCAATATCCGCTAAAACAAGTCCTATATCAACATAACCTGAAAGGCTGCTCAGCAAGGAAGAAGCCACTGCTCCAAAACCGCCATAAAAAGGCCAGACTACGGTTTGCAACTGCACATGGGGACAAAGGTCGTACTTTTTGTAGAAATGTCCTCTGGTCTGATGAAACAAAAATAGAACTGTTTGGCCATAATAACCATCGTTATGTTTGGAGGAGAAAGGGGGAGGCTTGCAAGACAAGAACACCATCCCAACCGTGAAGCACGGGGTGGCAGCATCATGTTGTGGGGGTGCAGGAGGGACTGGTGCACTTCACAAAATAGATGGCATCATGAGGTAGGACAATTATGTGGATATAATGAAACAACATCTCAAGACATCAGTCAGGAAGTTAAAGCTTGGTCGCAAATGGGTCTTCCAAATGGACAATGACCCCAAGCATACTTCCAAAGTTGTGGCAAAATGGCTTAAGGACAACAAGGTCGAGGTATTTGAGTGGCCATCACAAAGCCCTGACCTCAATCCCATAGAACATTTGTGGGTAGAAATGAAAAAGCGTGTGTGAGCAAGGAGGCCTACAAACCTGATGAAGTTACACCGCTCTGTCAGGAGGAATGGGCCAAAATTCACCCAACTTATTGTGGAAGGCTACACGAAACGTTTGACCCAAGTTAAACAATTTAAAGGCAATGCTACCAAATACTAATTGAGTGTATGTAAACTTCTGACCCACTGGGAATGTGATGAAAGAAATAAAAGCTGAAATTAATAATTCTCTCTACTATTATTCTGACATTTCACATTCTTAAAATAAAGTGGGGATCCTAACTGACCTAAAACAGGGAATTTTTACTAGGATTAAATGTCAGGAATTGTGAAAATCTGAGTTTAAATGTATTTGGCTAAGGTGTATGTAAACTTCTGACTTCAACTGTATATATAAACTCAGCAAAAAAAGAAACGTCCGTTTTTCAGGGCCCTGTCTTTCAAAGATATTTCGTAAAAATCCAAATATCTTCACAGATCTTCATTGTAAAGGGTTTAAACACTGTTTCCCATTCTTGTTCAATGAACCGTAAACAATTAATTAACATGCACCTGTGGAACAGTCGTTAAGACACTAACAGCTTACAGACGGTAGGCAATTAAGGTCACAGTTATGAAAACTTAGGACACTAAAGAGGCCGTTCTACTGACTCTGAAAATACCAAAGAGAGATGACCAGTGTCCCTACTGATCTGCGTGAATGTACCTTAGTCATGCTGCAAGGAGGCATGAGGACTGCAGATGTGGCCAGGGCAATAAATTGTAATGTCCGTACTGTGAGACGCCTAAGATAGCGCTAGAGGGAGAAAGGACGGACAGCTGATCGTGCACTCAGTGGCAGACCACGTGTAACAACATCCGCAGAGGATCGGACTGGACTGAGGGCTTGTAGGCCTGCTGTACGGCAGGTCCTCACCAGACATCACCGGCAACAACGTCGCCTATGGGCACAAACCCATCAGGGGTGATGATTGGATTTGTGTTTATCGTAGAAGGTATGAGCGTTACACCGAGGCCTGTACTCTGGAGCGGGATCGATTTGGAGGTAGAGGGTCCGTCATGGTCTGGGGCGGTGTGTCATAGCATCATCGGACTGAGCTTGTTGTCATTGCAGGCAATCTCAATGCTGTGCCTTACAGGGAGGACATCCTCCTCCTTCATGTGGTACCCTTCCTGCAGGCTCATCCTGACATGACCCTCCAGCATGACAATGCCACCAGCCATACTGCTCGTTCTGTGTGTGATTTCCTGCAAGACAGGAATGTCAGTGTTCTGCCATGGCCAGCGAAGAGCCCGGATCTCAATCCCATTGAGCATGTCTGGGACCTGTTGGATCGGAGGGTGAGGGCTTGGGCCATTCCCCCCAGAAATGTCTGCAGGTGCCTTGGTGGAAGAGTGGGATACCATCTCACAGCAAGAACTGGCAAATCTGGTGCAGTCCCTGAGGAGGAGATGCACTGCAGTACTTAATGCAGCTGATGGCCACACCAGATACTGACTGTTACTTATGATTTTGACCCCCCCTTTGTTCATGGGCACATTATTCAATTTCTGACCAAGGCCCTTCTCTCCCGATTGCTCAGTTTGGCCTGGCGGACAGCTCTAGGAAGAGTCTTGGTAGTTCCAAACTTCTTCCATTTAAGAATGATGGAGGCCACTGTGTTCTTGGGGACTTTAAATGCTGCAGATCTGTGCCTTGACACAATCCTGTCTTGGAGCTCTACGGACAATTCGTTCAACCTCATGGCTTGGTTTTTGCTCTGACATGCACTGTCAACTGTGGGACCTTATATAGACAGGTGTGCCTTTACAAATCATGTCCAATCAATTTAATTTACCACAGGTGGACTCCAATCAAGTTGTAGAAACATCTCAAGGGTGATCAATGGAAACAGGATGCACCTGAGCTGAATTTTGAGTCTCACAGCAAAGGGTCTGAATACTTATGTAAAAAATGTATTTCTTTTAAAAATATATATATACATTTGCAAAAATGTATAAAAAGCTTTTTTCGCTTTGTCATTATGGGGCATTATGTGTAGATTGATGAAGGAAAAAATTATTTGAATACATTTTAGAATATGACTGTAACATATCAAAATGTGGAAAAAGGGAAGGGGTCTGAATACTTCCCGAATGCATTATACTTCCATTCATTTTTTAAACTGGCACCTGGCTACCTTCAGACTGGTATTGTGAGGCTTTTGTGTGTCCTAGAGCAAAACAAACAACGTGTACGTGTTCGTGAGAGGCCCACCTTTCCTGTTCGGACTCTACAGACAAAAGTTGGCAGATCGGCTGTACCGACTTTAGACAAGTCCCGTGGTGCTTGTGGGGGTCGTAGAGCAAAACTGAAAACACCATTGTGTTCGTGAGAGTCTCATCTTTCCATGGAGTTTGTTTTTCTAGGCCAAACCATTCGGACGCTACAGACGTTTTCGTGAGTATACCGATTTTTAGGATGTCTCATGGTCTGACAAACACCTCTCTAGCTCTGCCACCTTTCACCTCAGATGCGGAAGGCTGACATCGGTAGATGCGATTGATTGAGATGCAGCCCATTCAAAAAAACTGATATCTCTAGTTTAAACTGACTGATTCTTTATTATTATGCTAATTAGATTTCAATGGGGGCGCGGACATCGACTCTAGGGGGTTAATCAGAGGTGGGTGGGGGACAGGGGCGAGGGTGGAACATGGTTTACAGGGACCGTCCCCATTAATGCGTAACCCCTATCTATTAGATGTAGGAGTTGCCATTCATTTTGCTCCTCCATCACCCAGCAGTCACTGTGTGGTGAAATGGAGAGGTGGAGGGGGGTGTACTGTATCTACTATGATGGAGTGTCTAATTAGGCTTGGTGGTTTAAATGTGTTTGTCCGTGTGTTTGGGTCATGTATCAATCACTGCATGTGGGTATTGCGGTTTTGTATGACTTGAGTGTATGTCAGAAGTAGCCTTGAATGCAGTACTGTTGTACAGGGTAGTGACTTGTCTGTCTGCCTGTCTTGTCTGCCTGTCTGCCACTGGTCTTGGAAGCTTTTACACGTGTAGCCTTTACTGTGGTGCTGTCGTGGATGTTAGGGTGTGTGTCTGTGGGGGGCTCCATTTGTGGTTGAGGCCCTGTCACGAAAAGGAGAGGAGTGGAGTGAAAGCAGGCCGCATCCTCATTGACATTCAGAGGGAGAAGCAGCTGTGGTCCTTTGATCTGCCTAAAGAGGTTCTGGTCTTTACCATGACACTGTAAACAAGTCTTAAAAAGCAGAAACAGAGCAGCTTTTAGCCAGCCCACTGTTTGAGAATGAAGCAGCTTTTAGCCAACCCACTGTTTGGGAACGGAGCAGTTTTTAGCCAGCCCACTGTTTGGGAACGGAGCAGCTTTTAGCCAGCCCACTGTTTGGGAATGTGGCAGCTTTTAGCCAGCCCACTGTTTGGGAACGGAGCAGCTTTTAGCCAGCCCACTGTTTGGGAATGTGGCAGCTTTTAGCCAGCCCACTGTTTGGGAACGGAGCAGTTTTTAGCCAACCCACTGTTTGGGAACGGAGCAGCTTTTAGCCAGCCCACTGTTTGTGAACAGAGCAGCTTTTAGCCAGCCCACTGTTTGGGAACGGAGCAGCTTTTAGCCAGCCCACTGTTTGGGAACAGAGCAGCTTTTAGCCAGCCCACTGTTTAGGAACAGAGCAGCTTTTAGCCAGCCCACTGTTTGGGAACGGAGCAGCTTTTAGCCAGCCCACTGTTTGGGAACGGAGCAGCTTTTAGCCAGCCCAATGTTTGGGAACGGAGCAGCTTTTAGCCAGCCCACTGTTTAGGAACGTAGCAGCTTTTAGCCAGCCCACTGTTTAGGAACGTAGCAGCTTTTAGCCAGCCCACTGTTTGTGAACAGAGCAGCTTTTAGCCAGCCCACTGTTTAGGAACAGAGCAGCTTTTAGCCAGCCCACTGTTTAGGAACAGAGCAGCTTTTAGCCAGCCCAATGTTTAGGAATGTAGCAGCTTTTAGCCAGCCCACTGTTTGTGAACAGAGCAGCTTTTAGCCAGCCCACTGTTTAGGAACAGAGCAGCTTTTAGCCAGCCCACTGTTTAGGAACAGAGCAGCTTTTAGCCAGCCCAATGTTTGGGAACGGAGGAGCTTTTAGCCAGCCCACTGTTTGTGAACAGAGCAGCTTTTAGCCAGCCCACTGTTTAGGAACAGAGCAGCTTTTAGCCAGCCAGCCCACTGTTTAGGAACAGAGCAGCTTTTAGCCAGCCCACTGTTTGGGAACGGAGGAGCTTTTTGCCAGCCCACTGTTTAGGAACAGAGCAGCTTTTAGCCAGCCCACTGTTTAGGAACAGAGCAGCTTTTAGCCAGCCCACTGTTTGGGAACGGAGGAGCTTTTAGCCAGCCCACTGTTTGTGAACAGAGCAGCTTTTAGCCAGCCCAATGTTTGGGAGCGGAGGAGCTTTTAGCCAGCCCACTGTTTGTGAACAGAGCAGCTTTTAGCCAGCCCACTGTTTAGGAACAGAGCAGCTTTTAGCCAGCCCACTGTTTAGGAACAGAGCAGCTTTTAGCCAGCCCACTGTTTGGGAACAGAGCAGCTTTTAGCCAGCCCACTGTTTAGGAACAGAGCATGCTTCATTATACAGCGGAGATGGGGGAGAGAGAGAGAGAGAGAGAGGAGAGATGAGAGAGAGAGAATTGTGTGGTTGTGGTGTGCATATTTTTTTAGTGAGTGGTGTGTGTCTAATAGGTTTGCAAAGGGTTGGAAACTTTCCAGTAAATTTCATAAAAAAGATAGCTTATAATAACAGTGAACCTTTTTTTGTGGGATACACATAAGGCAATTCTAGGTCTATCCCCAATTCAGTGGAATTGCAGCCCTTTGCATGCACAGTGTACTCTATCATCACATGTACAGCTGATTCTCAAGATCTTGCACACTAATGAGATGCTATTGAGCCCACACTACTGCACTGTCTGAGCCAAGGACTACATGCTTTCTGGTAAGTTTTGATTACAATACTGGGTGGGGTGAATATATTTCATATGACATACATTATTATTTAGTTAACTAGTAAATAGTAGCCTACAGCAAAGTGTGTTTAAATCATTTCTAACTTGTTAACAATTTCTGCTAGTTAATTTTTGCTACCATGTGGGTTTTAGCTTGTTTGAGCCTGCTAACAGAGGAGTGTTAATACACCTGTTTCCATACATGCTTCATTTTAAAACATTTATCTTACAAAGGAGTTGTTAGTAACTGCATAACTATTTATCTGTACATGGAATTGTATTTGGTTTAAAAAAAAAAATCTAATCTTTACAGGAAAATGCCACTGGCACTATCTGATGTGTGGAGACATTTCAATACAGCTAATGTAAAAGGTAAAGCTGTGTCCATTTGCAAATACAGTGCGAAATCATATGTGAAGAATGCAACAAAGATGCAGAATCATCTGACCAAGTGCATAAAGTTCCCTCAGTGCTCACAACAAGCAACCGCTGACAAAAGTCCCTCTACTTCTATTCGACACCTTATCGATTGCAACAGCTCATGGTCCTCCTGGAATCAGAAGTGTTTTTGACTCAATGGAGGAACGTAGTCAGAGAAATTCTGATGAATGTCTTGCTCGAGCTGTGTATGCAACTGGTTCACTTTTGATGCTCACAGGCAATGTGTATTGGAAGAGATTTCTGAATGTTCTTCGCCCAGCATACACCCCTCCAACCAGACGTGCTTTATCTCCTAATTTTCTGGATGTAGAGTTCAACAGATCTCAAGTGAAGGTCAATCAAATCATAGAGAAACCAGACTGCATTGCAATCATCTCTGATGGGTGGTCAAATGTTCGTGGCAAGGAATAATTAACTGCATCATCTCCACCCCTCAACCAGTATTCTACAAGGGACAACAGACACACCGGTCTCTACATTGCAGATGAGCTGAAGGCAGTCATCAATGACCTTGGACCACAGAAGGTATTTGCACTGGTGACAGAAAATGCTGCGAACATGAAGGCTCCTTGGACTAAAGTGGAGGAGTCTTACCCTCACATCACACCCATTGGCTGTGCTGCTCATGCATTGAATCTGCTCCTCAAGGACATCATGGCACTGAAAACAATGGATACACTCTACAAGAGAGCCAAGGAAATGGTTAGGTATGTGAAGGGTCATCAAGTTATAGCAGCCATCTACCTCACCAAGCAAAGTGAGAAGAATAAGAGCATCACATTGAAGCTGCCCAGCAACACCTGTTGGGGTGGTGTTGTCATCATGTTTGACAGTCTCCTGGAGGGGAAGGATTCTCCAAGAAATGGCCATATCACAGTCTGCCGATATGGACAGCCCCATCAAGAGGATCCTCCTGGATGATGTAATTTGAGAGAGAGTGGTAAGCAACCTGAAAACCTATAGCAGTAGCCATTGCATGGATTGAGGGAGACAATGCCATCCTGCCCTCTTCACTGTTGCTCCAAGCAGAGGAAACTGCAGTTCTGAAATACATCAAAAAGAGTGAAGACTTCTGCCTGAAGCCCATACACGCCGCAGCGTACATCTTAGACCCCAAGTATGCTGGCAAGAGCATCCTGTCCGGTGCAGAGATCAACAAGGCCTATGGTGTCATCACTACCGTGTCTCGCCACCTTTGCCTGGATGAGGGCAAGGTTCTTGGCAGTCTGGTGAAGTACACTTCCAAGCAAGAGCTTTGGGATGGAGATGCAATATGGCAGTTGTGGCAAAATATCTCATCAGCCACATGGTGGAAGGGACTTTATGAATCTGAGGCTCTTTCCCCTGTTGCCTCCATCACCCTCCAAATCCCACCAACGCCAGCCGCCTCAGAGCGCAACAGGTACTTGTTTGGGACCACACACAGCAAAGACTTACCAATACAAAGTTTGAAAAGTTGGTGGCCATCCGGGCAAATTTGAGTCTTTTTGAGCCTGACAATGAGCCATCCTCAGCAAGGTTGGAAAGTGACAGTGAAGATGAGGCATCAGAGTGGACATTGAGGAGGTCCAGGAAGAAGACGTGGAAGCCTGAGAAGAAGACAACCAAAGCTTTAGTTTCTAGACTTTCATTTTACAGATGTACAGTTGAAGTCGAAAGTTTACATACACTGAGATTGGAGTCATTAAAACACGTTTTTCAACAATTCCACAAATTTCTTGTTAACCTCTCCACGGGATTCAACAGCCAGTTGTTTGGGACCACACACAGCAAAGACTTACCAATACAAAGTACCCAGCCATAAATAATCAGACACCCATTTTTCAAGCTAGCATATAATGTCACATAAACCCAAACCACAGCTAAATGCAGCACTAACCTTTGATGATCTTCATCAGATGACAATCTTAGGACATTATGTTATACAATACATGCATGTCTGTACAATACATGCACGGGATTCAACAGCAAGTTGAATCCCGTGGCGCGTTATTCAAATACCTTAGAAATGCTTTTACTTCAATTTCTCAAACATATGACTATTTTACACCATTTTAAAGACAAGACTCTCGTTAATCTAACCACACTGTCCGATTTCAAAAAGGCTTTACAACGAAAGCAAAACATTAGATTATGTCAGCAGAGTACCCAGCCATAAATAATCAGACACCCATTTTTCAAGCTAGCATATAATGTCACATAAACCCAAACCACAGCTAAATGCAGCACTAACCTTTGATGATCTTCATCAGATGACAATCTTAGGACATTATGTTATACAATACATGCATGTCTGTTCAATCAAGTTCATATTTATATCAAAAACCAGCTTTTTACATTAGCAGGTGACTAGCATGTGACTAGCATTCCCACCGGTGAATTTACTTCCGGTGAATTTACTAAATTACTCACGATAAACGTTCACAAAAAACCTAACAATTATTTTAAGAATTATAGATACAGAACTCCTCTATGCACTCGATATGTCCGATTTTAAAATAGCTTTTCGGTGAAAGCACATTTTGCAATATTCTAAGTAGATAGCCCGGCATCACAGGGCTAGCTATTTAGACACCCAGCAAGTTTAGCACTCACCAAAGTCAGATTTACTATAAGAAAAATTTTATTACCTTTGCTGTCTTCGTCAGAATGCACTCCCAGGACTTCTACTTCAATAACAAATGTTGGTTTGGTCCCAAATAATCCATTGTTATATCCAAATAGCGGCGTTTTGTTCGTGCGTTCAAGACACTATCTGAAAGGGTAAATAAGGGTTACGAGCACGACGCATTTCGTGACAAAAACATTCTAAATATTCCATTACCGTACTTCGAAGCATGTCAACCGCTGTTTAAAATCAATTTTTATACCATTTTTCTCGTAAAAAAGCGATAATATTCCAACCGGGAAATCGTTTTTTATTACAAAGAGAGTGAAAGTAAAAGCATGCTATCCCCTCATGCACGAGCCTCAGTCTGATGGCCCTCTGATAGAGCACTTGCCAAACGCGCTAGTGTGTTTCAGCCTGGGCCTGGAATTACGTCATTCAGCTTTTTCCCGGGTTCTGAGAGCCTATGGGAGCCGTAGGAAGTGTCACGTCATGCCAGAGATCCCCTGTTTTTGTTAGAGATGATCAAGGAGGGCAAGAAATGGTCAGAAACGCCACTTCCTGTAAGGAATCTTCTCAGGTTTTGGCCTGCCAAATGAGTTCTGTTATACTCACAGACACCATTCAAACAGTTTTAGAAAATGTAGGGTGTTTTCTATCCAAAGCCAATAATTGTATGCATATTCTAGTTACTGGGCAGGAGTAGTAACCAGATTAAATCGTGTACGTTTTTTATCCGGCCGTGCAAATACTGCCCCCTAGCCCCAACAGGTTAACAAACTATAGTTTTGGCAAGTCAGTTAGGACATCTACTTTGTGCATGACACAAGTAATTTTTCCAGCAATTGTTTACAGAGAGATTATTTCACTTATCATTCACTGTATCACAATTCCAGTGGGTCAGAAGTTTACATACACTAAGTTGACTGTGCCTTTTAACAGCTTGGAAAATTCCAGAAAATTATGTCATGGCTTTAGAAGCTTCTGATAGGCTAATTGACATAATTTGAGTCAATTGGAGGTGTACCTGTTGATGTATTTCAAGGCCTCACTTAAAACTCAGTTCCTCTTTGCTTGACATTATGGGAAAATCAAAAGAGATCAGCCAAGACCTCAGAAAGAAAATTGTAGACCTCCACAAGTCTGGTTCATCCTTGGGAGCAATTTCCAAATGCCTGAAGGTGCCATGTTCATCTGTACAAACAATAGTATGCAAGTATAAACACCATGGGACCACGCAGCTGTCATACCACTCAGGAAGGAGACGCGTTCTGTCTCCTAGAGATGAACGTACTTTGGTGCCAAAAGTGCAAATCAATCCCAGAACAACATCAAAGGACCTTGTGAAAATGCTGGAGGAAACAGGTACAAATGTATCTATATCCACAGTAAAACGAGTCCAATATCGACATAACCTGACATATCGACAAAACCATAACTCAGCAAGGAAGAAGCCACTGCTCCAAAACCGCCATAAAAAGGCCAGACTACGGTTTGCAACTGCACATGGGGACAAAGATCTTACTTTTTGTAGAAATGTCCTCTGGTCTGATAAAACAAAAATAGAACTGTTTGGCCATAATGACCATCGTTATGTTTGGAGGAGAAAGGGGGAGGCTTGCAAGCTGAAGAACACCATCCCAAACATGAAGCCCGGGGGTGGTGGCATCTTGTTGTGGGAGTGCTTTGCTGCAGGAGGGACTGGTGCACTTCACAAAATAGATGGCATCATGAGGTAGGACAATTATGTGGATATATTGAAGCAACATCTCAACACATCAGTTAGGAAGTTAAAGTTCGGTCGCAAATGGGTCTTCCAAGTTGCCAATGACCCCAAGCATACTTCCAAAGTTGTGGCAAAATGGCTTAAGGACAACAATGTCAAGGTATTTGAGTGGCCATCACAAAGCTCTGACCTCAATCCCATAGAATATTTGTGGGCAGAACTGAAAAAGAGTACGCGAGCATGGAGGCCTACAAACCTGACTCAGTTACACCAGCTCTGTCAGGAGGAATGGGCCAAAATTTACCCAACTTATTGTGGGAAGCTTGTGAAAGGCTACCCGAAACGTTTGACCCAAGTTAAACAATTTAAAAGGCAATGCTACCAAATACTAATTGAGTGCATGTAAACTTCTGACCCACTGGGAATGTGATGAAAGAAATAAAATCAGAAATAAATAATTCTCTACTATTATTCTGACATTTCACATTCATAAAATAAAGTGGTGATCCTAACTGACCTAAGACGGAATTTTTACTAGGATTAAATGTCAGGAATTGTGAAAATCTGATTTTAAATGTATTTGGCTAAGGTGTATGTAAACTTCCAACTTCAACTGTATGTTGAAAGCGTTTTTGGGAGATGCGATGGATCATTCAATATTCCCTTTCTTTTGTTGTTCAGTGAAATCATCCCATGTGAAGTGTCAACTCATTTAATTAAAGTTCAATTCGTAACTAAATCGTTTTTTTTTATTTCTATTGTAAGGATTTCATAGTTTTCAATTATGTCTACTTATTATAAGGTAAAAGTTGTATGTTTCTGTCTCCATGTGATATTGTGAATATATCCAATGCAAAAAACATTTATATTTAAATGCAATTAATATTTATTTGCATATATTTCCCTTAATTCCCATATATTCCCGTTAATTCCCATATATTCCCGTTAATTCCCACGGAAAGTTTCCACCTCTGACTATTCCCCAAAATATTCAACTTAGTGTCTATTACTCAAGTTTGTATGTGTTTGTGTGTTGGTGTATGTATAGCTCACATGTGGTGTGTGTGTGTTCGCTCACTGTAACTTGTGGTTGCTTCGCGTGATGTATTGTTGTCTCTAACTTTTTGCCCTTCGTGCTGTTGTCTGTGCCTAACATTGTTTGTAACATGTTTGGGCTGCTACCGTGTTGTTGTCATGTTGTGTTGCTACCATGCTGTGTTGTCATATGTTGCTACCATGCTGTGTTTTCATGTGTTGCTACCATGCTATGTTGTCATGTGTTGCTGCCATGATGTGTTGTTGTCTTAGCCCTCTCTTTATTTAGTGTTGTGTTGTCTCTCTTCTCGTGATGTGTGTTTTGTCCTACATTTAAAAAAAAATAATTGCGCATAGCCTACAGTCGGAAGGGCCTGCAATTTGGGCAGAGTGCGTGGCAAATACCAAATACATGATTGTTGAGTTGCGACTGTCAGTGAAAAGCAGAGACCCAGCCAGGCATATCGTAATATTTAAAAATGCAATTGCGGAAAAACAGTTTGTAAAACAAATGTCTATTGCTGGAAAGAGAAGACAATGAAAATACTCTAATCTGCCTTTTAGTTATCAAAATTCTCAACTTCATTGAGCGGAGAACATCAGCCATATGCCTGGTTAGTGTGCACATTCACTGTCTTTATCATTGAGTCAATACCACTTTTGTTTGTTTTAGGACAACAATTTCCTCCTCCAGGTTAGATGGACGTCATATTGTATTTGTGTGTCCCCTTTTCATAGGCCTTATAAATGGATGAGACGTAGTTTTTATTGATCAGTTTGTCAGTGTCAGCAGAGTAGGCTACCCTGACATTTCTGTAGTATTAAAACAGATTCTGCTGATGTCTCCAGTCATATAAAGTGCAGTAGAATTGCATGAAATGTGTTTTTTAAAAGGCTAACATTTTCCTGTGAAAAGAAAGGTCTACTCTAAGTGGTGTGTGACACGCTGAAGCCTGCCTACTTGCCCATGGCAAATGGGAAGCACACTTCAATTACCAGTTGAGAAATAAAAATAGTAGCTCTTTTTAATCGTGGCCATTGTTTATTTTTTATTTTTACGCGATTGCCTTTAGAATTGTTGCACAAGGATTGTGCTTATTAAAGCAATAATGGTCTGGGGCTGTTTTTCATGGTTTGGGCTAGGCCTAATGCTGCAGCATACAATGACATTCTAGACGGTTCTGTGCTTCCAAAATTGTGGCAACAGTTTGGGGAAGGCTCTTTCCTGTTTTAGCATGACAATGATCCTATGCACTAAGCAAGGTCCATACAGAAATGGTTTGTCGAGATCGAGTTCTTACTTGACTGGCCTGCACAGAGCCCTGACCTCAATCCCATCCAACACCTTTGGGATGAATTGGAACACTGACTGCGAGCCAGGCCTAATCGCCCAACATCAGTGCCCAACCTCGCTAATGCTCTTGTGGCTGAATGGAATCAAGTCCCCAAAGCAATGTTCCAATCTAGTGGAAAGCCTTCCCAGAAGAGTGGAGGCTGTTATAGCAGGAAAGGGGGGACCAACTCCATGCCCATGATTTTAGAATGAGATGTTTGACGAGCAGGTGTCCACATACTTTTGATCATGTAATGTACGTTCCTCTGATTCCTTCAGGAATCAGAGGGAGGGAGAGGGAGGGAGAGAGAGAGAGAGAGAGAGAGAGAGAGAGAGAGAGAGAGAGAGAGAGAGAGAGAGAGAGAGAGAGAGATGATCAGAGGGGGAGAGAGAGATGATCAGAGGGGGAGAGAGAGAGAGAGCGAGAGAGTTCCAGAAACGTGGGGAAAATCCTGAGCTTTAGGGTCCACAGTTAACACTGCAAGCTTCTCTTTACGCTCTGCATTAGTATGGCAAGCTCTTAGAGCCTGGCAGAGTATTTTGATCAACAGCTGTTGATCAGATCTTAAGTGGTCGACAGCATTTTGCTTTGAAAAACTGTAGCTACTGTTGTTTTGTTGCAGGGCAATTCCATGGTAACAGAATTATACTGAGGGAAAAATCAGTCTCGGCATAATTCCGTTACCGTGGAATTGCCCTGCAGTATACGGTTTGAGTTTAATTAATTCTGTAGGTATTTTAATTATAGACTGATTTCAAATATTTTCTATCTGCATGAGGAATTTCCATCTGGACCCACTCAGAAGACATCAATGCAACTACACGCTTAGACTTGGATTATACTGAGATGTAAATGCAAACATAGATTCAAATTCCATACTGCAGGATAGCGTTCTTTAATCCTGGCCTCAGAATACCCAAGACCGAATTGCAAGAAAACACAAAAGAAAATACAATGTTGATGTTGCTAAGCAACTCCATGCCCACTGCTGCTGTAGTTTATAACAGTATGCTGCTGACTAAGTTCCAAGCGGCTACAGTGCAGTGAAGGGAAGGATCCAAACCTGGCTCTCTGTCTCATTGTCAAATGTCCGGGGTGCACACCACCACTCCCTCATCTGAGGATCATGTGCTAGTCAGCCCAAAACTTGACTTGAGTTCATTTGGAGGTAGAGAGGGAGAGAGACAGACAGACAGGGAGAGGGAGACCAGGAAGAGCGAGAGAAAGAAAAAAAGAGATCCTGTCTTCCTTCTCCTCTCTTAGCCTTGGCTTGTCTGTCTCTGAGTTTAGATTTGCTATCTGCCAGAGGGATTTTAGGCACTAGTCCGACCAAGGCAGACTTGAACAATATCCATTTTGAAATGTTTCCTTGTAAATGGTGGCTGTGTGAGTCATTGGAGAGCACAAGATTATGTATGTGTGTGTGCGTGTGCGTGGGTGGGTGGGTGAGTGTAGGTGTGTGGGTTGTGTATGTTGGTGCAGGTGTGCATGTGTGTAGTATTTACACTGTGTGTGCGCACGTGTTCATACAGTACCGCTTCGGTTTGTGTGCTTTTGGGTGTATCAATGGTGTTGAGGGACGACGAATTAGGCTTGCTCCACTTGGCAAAGAAACCTTTAAAGGAATTGCAGCAACAAAAAATAGAAGAAAACCATGGTAGAGCTAAAAGTAGTAACCGCATGAGATAGAACCCAAAAATAGAATAAGGCCTCCGATTCACTGCATCACCTTTCCTTTATTGTCTCGAGATCAAACCGAACACTAGCATGTTCGTACAAGTCGAACAGTACTTAGAGTCCCACAAAAAGAGACGGTCTGTAAATCTCAAGAAAAAGGTAGCAGAGTTGCCTTTACCTAGGATGGATAGGTTTTACATCCGTGCATGACAAACTACAGTGTTTCTGGCAGACAGGCAGGTTGTGAGCACATACTCATTTCAACATCTAGCTACTATCTGTCTCTCTACCTACAAATCCCACAGCGCTTTTCATGTCGACGAGCAAGTAGACTTGTGGCAAATGGGGTTGTACTGCCAAAAGGTCAAAACCCCAAAAATGTCTATCTACCCACAAATCTCTTTAATCCAATGAGTACCACATTGCAGCCTTTTCCATGTAGGAGGAACAGGAAGACTTGACCCAGATGCTATGTGGGAAGGGTTAGCCCACATTCTGGGAGTAGCGAAGGTAGTACGGGCCTAGCGGTAAACTGATACAAACAGCTGCATTCCTTAATAAACTACCCCACACCCCCTTTTTCACCCAATCCGAGGGCCCCCTGCATTCAAACTCAGCTTGGATCTATTATCAGACCACCGGGTTTGCTCTTTTCTCTCTTATTAGCAGCCATTTTATTTGAGGGACCTATCTACATCTGCTGGGAGATGACGCAGCACTAATGGACAGCCGTAAGGGTGTGTGGTGATGGAGATGTTGGTGGGGTGCGGTTGTAAAAAAAACACAGAAAACTATCCCTTAGCAGGGTTGAGCCATAACCCTTGATCCCCTAGCAGCACTGTACTATAGGTGTTAGCGAGTTATTGTACAGACCCAGTCAATTCCCATGAATTAATAACCCAGCATAGCTTCTGTCCATTAACTCACCAACCTGATAAGATTATAGTCATAGCCTGCTAATCCAGGTTAGCAAGCACTAATGAACTAGCCTAGCATTGTTGTCAAAAAGTGAATGACTTTCACATAGGGAAATGGGTAAGAATGTTTTTTTCACATTGAGGTGTGGGTGTACTTGTTTTTCTAACTTATCAGGACCCCAATGTCCTGACAGGGTTGGAAAACAATAACTTTTTTTGTTTCCAGAATTTGTTCAAATGCTATTTTAAGCTTAAGGTTTAGGATTAAGGTTAGGTTAATGGGTAGGGTTAGGGAAAATAGGATTTTTAATTGTAAAAAAAGATGTACTCCCCCAAAAGTCCTGAAATGTCATAAAAATAAAGCTGTGTGTGTGAATGTTCTCCCAGCAGTCCTGTACTCAGTACTCTGATGTCGTAAACTGTGCTAAGTTAGTAAGTGCAGGTTGTGTGGTGTTAGAGTATTGGGTTGACACTTGACAGTGAGGAACTTTTGAACTGATATTGACGTCAGTCACTGGTG
This sequence comes from Salmo trutta, assembly GCF_901001165.1. NCBI lineage: Eukaryota > Metazoa > Chordata > Actinopteri > Salmoniformes > Salmonidae > Salmo > Salmo trutta. The sequence continues at coordinate 39,373,384 of NC_042979.1, forward strand.
TGCGTGAGTGAAGAGGGAGAGTTTGGTTAGAGCCACAAGTAAGAGCTTAATCATTTCTCTAATCTGAGGTCGCCTCGTGAGGTTTGGATTTCCGCGTACATCACGTTGACGAATTCCACTAATTTTGAAAGGAAACGCTGAAGAAAAGGTGTGAGCTGAGGCTAAAGAAAAAAGGTCAGGTGAACACGCTATTGGACTCTTTGTGAAGACTTTTTCACGTATACTTTACAAGTCTACTAAAAAAAAGCAGTAGTGAAGAGAAGCATTGATGAAATGCTGATGAGAATTCAATGCGATTGATATGCCCTGGTCTAAACGATACCTTACTTTTGAAGAGTTTTTTACTTGTGAAACTAATTTGTATGCCGTTCTATTCCCCTTGTATATCGCAATAGAAGACACACTGGATAAGAATGTGGGTTGTAAAATGACTCAATATGAATGTTTGTTTTTTAGGCCTAGCTGAGACTTAAGTGAAAAACAAATCTCCTCGCCACACCCACAACATTGTTATAAGGATGGCATAGAGCTTGTCGGGAAATGCCACAACACATGACAATGGATAGATGGATTTGATCATTAAAGGGGAAAAAAACAAATTTAGGCATAGCGGTCAAAATTAATGAAGGTTAGGGTTAAGGTTAAGTTTAAGAACAAGGGTTAGGTTAAAGCTGCAATGTGTAACTTTTTGGGTGACCTGACCAAATTCATATAGAAATGTGTATTATAGATCTGTTTTTCGCATTGAAAGCAAGTCTAAGAAGTGGTAGATCAGTTCTATGTGCACTATTTCTATGCTTCCTGTTCGTACGTTTTTAAGCAGTACAATCCTCCATAGCAATTTCAATGACCAAGATTAAGGCTGGAAGACCTGAAAGTTTCAGACGTTGAGCTACTTTTACTTGGTTCCCCTTTTATCGCTCTGTCTCTCTCCCTCTCATTTCCTCGATCGTTACCATAGAAGTTCTGATATTAACCACCGGCGTGTGTGTGTGTGTGTGTGTGTGTGTGTGTGTGTGTGTGTGTGTGTGTGTGTGTGTGTGTGTGTGTGTGTGTGTGTGTGAAACTTCCGTGCATCATCGCAATGACTGTGTGGTTAGAAATGACGTGTGTGTATAAAAGGCCATGCACCCTTTTAGTCCAGCGGTGAAACCCCACAATGAAACTTCTGTGAGCGGTGGCTTGCAGCGTTGCACCATGCAACTCTCGATTGGCGTCATCCACCTCCCTCCAATCACACCACCGCACGCACACAGTACCATTGTCCTTATGTAGGCACAGTTGGTGCCTGGGCCAAGGGAATTCACCAGATGGTCCGCTCACCAATCCCTTGGGCCAAGAGAATTCACCAGATGGTCACAGATCTGTCTTGCTATTCCTTATTCCTATTATCATTACCATGCAAAACAGTCTGGCCTCATAGCAATCTCAATGATGGTTATGATTATGATGATGATGGTTGATGGCGATGATGTTAATGGTGATGAGGAAGATCATGGTTGATGGCTATGATTATGGTGATGATGATGACAGTTGATGGTTGATGGCTATGATGATTATTATGATGATGGTTGATGGCTATGATGATTATTATGATGATGGTTGATGGTTGATGGCTATGATGGTTGATTTCCATGATGATGGTTAATGGTTGATGGTTGATGGCTATGATGATTATTATGATGATGGTTGATGGCTATGATGATTATTATGATGATGGTTGATGGTTGATGGCTATGATGGTTGATTTCCATGATGATGGTTAATGGTTAATGGTTGATGGCTATGATGATTATTATGATGATGGTTGATGGCTATGATGATGATGGTTGATGGCTATGATGGTTGATTTCCATGATGATGGTTAATGGTTGATGGTTGATGGCTATGATGATTATTATGATGATGGTTGATGGCTATGATGATTATTATGATGATGGTTGATGGTTGATGGCTATGATGGTTGATTTCCATGATGATGGTTAATGGTTAATGGTTGATGGCTATGATGATTATTATGATGATGGTTGATGGCTATGATGGTGATGGTGATGAGGAAGATGATGGTTGATAGCTATGATGATGATGGTTTATGGTTGATGGTTGATGGCTATCATGATTCTTATGATGATGGTTGATGGCTATGATGATGATGGTTGATGGCTATGATGGCTGATTTCCATGATGATGGTTAATGGTTGATGGTTGATGGCTATGATGATTCTTATGATGATGGTTGATGGCTATGATGATGATGGTTGATGGCTATGATGATTCTTATGCTGATGGTTGATGGCTATGATGATTCTTATGATGATGGTTGATGGCTATGATGATGATGGTTGATGGCTATGATGGCTGATTTCCATGATGATGGTTAATGGTTGACGGTTGATGGCTATGATGATGATGGTTAATGGTTGATGGTTATGATGGCTGATTTCCATGATGATGGTTAATGGTTGATGGTTGATGGCTATGATGATTATTATGATGATGGTTGATGGCTATGGTGATGATGATGATGGTTAATGGTTGATGGCTATGATGATTATTATGATGATGGTTGATGGCTATGATGATGATGGTTAATGGTTGATGGCTATGATGATTATTATGATGATGGTTGATGGCTATGGTGATGATGGTTAATGGTTGATGGTTGATGGCTATGATGGTTGATTTCCATGGTGATGGTTGATGGCAATGATGGTGATGAGGAAGATGATGGTTGATGGCCATGATGTTGATGGTGATAATGATGACGGTTGATGATTATTATGATGATGATGGTTGATGGCGTTGATGATGATGAGGAAGATGATGGTTGATGGCAAGGGGATGAAGATGATGAAGGCTGTAAACTCTATACTCCACTGGATTTAACAGCTTCCTAAGCATTATTCTACTGTATTATGAAAACGGTCCTATCACTGACTTCCCAGACTGGATTATGTTATGGCTTTCCAGACCCACTGAGAAGTACAAGTCTGCCAAAGTCAGCACAACATGGTCGTAGGGATAAGAGTTCAGTGCATTCCTGTCTCGATAATATTCCTAGGCCCACAGAGAGAGCAAAGAATACAATGGTAGGCAGGGTAAATTCAGGAGACTGTGTGTGTGTGTACTTGTAATTATAAAATCCTTGTATATCCAATTTTGTATTATTGAGGAGTTGAGAAGTCATGTAATGCATTCAGTATGTATGTCATGTGTCCTACGTGTGTGTGTGTGTGTGTGTGTGTGTGTGTGTGTGTGCGTCAGGTTGTGTGTGTGTGTGTGTGTGTCAGGGTTTACGTTAGCTGGCTTTTGGCCGATTTAAAAAATACATTTATAGAAAGCTGATAAATAAAATTGCCGCTAGCTAATTGTCCGGGAGAAGAAGAAAAAATTCCATTTGAAAATGCTGCTTTTTAGCCTCTTCAATGATGGAAATACCATTTGATGGAAATACATTTAACTTGTCATGCTTATCGGTCTATAGTTTAATTTACATCATTTTGTGGAAGTAAATTGGTGCGTGTACAGTAAATTTGTTATGTATCTTATTTAGCACATGCATACAGATACAGAGCCTTTGAGCAGAAAATCTGTCAGACAGCACAAGAACTACTGCTACAGCATCTCAAACAGAAAATGTAGGCAATGGAAGGCAGGCTTCATCAGTGTGTCACATACCACTTTGCAATGAGCTGGAGGCAGGATGCATTTTGAAAACATATACTTAATTGTTTGAAATCGGAATATTTTACCACGTCTTACCTTGCTTCAAAGTAGCCTTTGAATCGGACCATATACTTTCTTTCATTGTCCAGTAGCCAAAGCCACAATCATAGTCATATTAGGAAAGGAAAGGGGGATACCTAGTCAGTTGTACAACTGAATGCCTTCAACTGAAATGTGCCTTCCGCATTTAACCGAACCCCTATTAGAAACCCATGCTAGTTGTTGCATATTAGATCTCCCCCTTTTCCCCCAAAATGTGTTAGTTTTACCCATTTTTCATGATATCCAATTGGTAGTTACAGTCTTGTCCCATCGGTGCCACTCCCGTACAGACTCAGGAGAGGCGAAAGTCGAGAGCCACGCGTCCTCCAAAACACAACGCTGCCAACCTGCACTGCTCCTTGACACACTGCTCGCTTAACCCGGAAGCCAGCCGCACAAATGTGTTCGAGGACACACTGTACAACTGCCTACCGTGTCAGCGTGCATGCTCCCGGCCCACCACAAGGAGTCACTAGAGCACAATGGGACAAGGACATATCGGCCAGCCAAACCCTCCCCTAACAATGCTCATTTTATTTATTTATTTCACCAGGTAGGCAAGTTGAGAACAAGTTCTCATTTACAATTGCGACCTCATGGGTCTCCTAGTCACAGCCGGCTGCAACACAGCCCGGGATTGAACCCGGGTCTGTAGTGACGCCTCAAACACTGTGGTGCAGTGCCTTAGACCATTGCGCCACTCAGTAGGCTCTTTTTCTACATTTCTAATAGGGTATTTTCATCTCTGTCACATGAAACTGCTTGCATGTGCCGATCTGTTCCATCGGACTAATTGCTTTTTTAAAAAAAACAATTTATGTAGCCTAGGCCTACTGGTTTGAATGGTATGAATTTGGGATCGTCCAAGAACTGTCCCAGAGTCTGTTTGGAATAGGCTATTTATTTATTTATTGACAAGCTGACCAATAGAATAGGTGAACGTTTCTACTATGGGGGATAGTAGATTGACAGGCTAGCCACACGGGTCCCGTGTGGCTCAGTTGGTAGAGCATGGTGTTTGCAACGCCAGGGTTGTGGGTTTGATTCCCACGGGTGACCAGTACGGGGGGGGAAAATGTATGAAATGTATGCATTCACTACTGTAAGTCACTCTGGATAAGAGCGTCTGCTAAATGACTAAAAATGTAAATGTAAAAATGATTTTGCTGTTCGTTACTCATCTTGTTGGCTGAGGAAAAGTAAATGTGGACAGTTAATCTAACATCTTCAAAGTGCACATCAGAATTCGGTAAGAAGGGACCACACATAGTTGCTCCCTCGACTTGCATGTTCTGTTAATATGAATTACCATAATCTAAATGTGATTTCTGTCATTCTGAGCACTATGGGTGGACTCCCTAATCAGGTTACCCATCCAGTGCATATGGGTCCGGTAAACTTCTCAAATGTCCAGTAAATTAAAATACTGCCGGTCAAATGTCCGGCGCCAGATTTTCCGAACGGAAACCCTGGTTTGTGTGTGTGTGCGTGTGTGTGTGTGTGTTTCATGGCCTGCTTAAGAGGATGTGAGGGTGTTCTAGCAGTGCAGCTTTAAAGGAAGCAGGAAGGGGAAATGATGGCTATGGTGATTAGAGTGGAGCAGAGAGGCATAGAAGGATGTCATACTGTATATAATTTAGTAGTCTTAGAGGGCTGAATCCTAACTTAATACTAGACTTAGAAGGCTGAATCCTAACTTAATACTAGGTTTAGAAGGCTGAATCCTAACTTAATACTAGGTTTAGAAGGCTGAATCCTAACTTAATACTAGGTTTAGAAGGCTGAATCCTAACTTAATACTAGTCTAACATGGAACCCAAACCGGCTGTGCGTGTGCGCCATCGTGCATAAATGTATTTTGTCCCCCCACACCAAACGTGATCACGACACGCAGGTTAAAATATCAAAACAAACTCTGAACCAATTACATTAATTTGGGGACAGGTCGAAAAGCATTAAACATGTATGGCAATTTAGCTAGCTAGCTTGCACTTGCTAGCTAACTTGTCCTATTTAGCTAGCTTGCTGTTGCTAGCTAATTTGTCCTGGGATATAAACATTGAGTTGTTATCTTACCTGAAATGCCCAAGGTCCTCTACTCCAACAATTAATCCACACATAAAACGTTCAACCGAATCGTTTCTAGTCATCTCTCCTCCTTCCAGGCTTTTTCTTCTCTTGACTTTATATTGCGATTGGCAACTTTTCATAAATAAGGTGCATTACCGCCACTGACCTCGTTCGTCTTCAGTCACCCACGTGGGTATAACCAATGAGGAGATGGCACGTGGGTACCTGCTTCTACAAACCAATGAGGAGATGGGAGAGGCAGGACTTGCAGCGCGATCTGCGTCAGAAATAGAACTGATTTCTATTTTAGCCCTTGGCAACGCAGACGCTTGTTGGCGCACGCGAGCACTGTCGGTGCAATAATTGAATAACATGGATTTCAAAATGTATTTTGCAACGCGTGTGGTCAGCCTATTAGAAGGCTGAATCCTTACTGAATACTAGTCTTAGAGGGCTGAATCCTAACTTAATACTAGTCTTAGAGGGCTGAATCCTAACTTAATACTAGTCTTAGAGGACTGAATCCTTACTGAATACTAGTCTTAGAGGGCTGAATCCTTACTGAATACTAGTCTTAGAGGGCTGAATCCTAACTTAATACTAGTCTTAGAGGGTTGAATCGTAATTTGCGATCGTCATTTTGGTGTTAAAAATAAAGTATTCAAATTCCCTTTAGGAACCCCTTGGCAAGGTCATTACAAGGTCATTGTCTCACACCAGCAGCGCAGGCACACCTCAATGTATATCATATGGATGGATTTGCTACATGTACTTCAGGCCTTTTCAAATACTACTGTCAGTTGAAGCGGTCACACTTTTTAAACAAAGTATATTCTATGTAGGCTTTATAAAGGGTTTATGAAGGCTTTACTCAGCTTTCATAAGATAAACTTTGTTCAAAGTTTCACCGTTGAACCTTACGACCCTAAGAAGACAGGGAACTCTTTTTGTGGAAATTGTGTACCAAAGCGATTTAGCTACATTCGTTGGTGATTCGTCTTGAAAACGATACTATGTTCTTTCAAAAGTCTCGGGACACAATAATATCTTTGAAAATGCCACAAATTCCAATAACTCCCAAAAGATGTTGATACAACACAAAGTCCAAGGACACATTCTTTTATCTGCCCTGGAAGAATGGATCATATTTTCTTGCTGCTGCAACCGTAACGGCTACAATGTTAGTACAGAAGCAAATCCTGTAACACACACACACAAGACCTGCGTTCAGATACTGTTTATTGTATTTCAATTACTTTCACATATATTTTAAAGTGAGTACATGTATTTGGAAAAAATGTCTTTGAAAATGCAAATAGCTGAATATTGGAATGTATTTGAAAACACATTTGGAAAGGATTGGCATGTATTTGAAAATACTCAAATGCATACAAATATTGAAATACTCCATGCATTTGAACTCATGCCTGTTTGGGTATTTTAAATGTATTTGGAAATAAGTATTTAAAAATAGTATTTTTATAGGAAATTATTTGAAAATACTTCAAATAGACAGAAAATAAGTGTTTAAAATACAATTAGTTAAATATGAAGGTATTTTAATCTAGGTCTGACACACACGCACGCACACACACAAATAAAAGACTGAAAATACAGGCAGGTATTTACAATATTCAAAACCTGTGAATAACTGCATAGACTGGAATAGACACACACACATACCCACACTATCAAACTGCTCAGTGGTGTAAAGTACTTAAGTAATAATACTTTAAAAAAACTACTTTACTATTGATATTTTTGACAACTTTTACTTTTACTCTGCTACATTCCTTCCATACATTTTCCCTGACACTGAAAAGTGCTCGTTCCATTTTGAATGCTCAGACAGGACAGCTATATGGTCCAATTCACACACCTATCAATATTAATGCTCTGTCATCCCTAATGCCTAAACACTAAACACATACTAAACACATAAACGCATACCGCGTTTGTAAATTATGTCTGAGTGTTGGAGTAAAAAAACGATGACAATTTAGTACTTTTTCCACCACTGTACTTTTTTAAAATCCGTTTTTTAGGGGGTGGATCAGGTTTAATATTGCAAATATATTGTGGCTTCTATCAATGTAATTGTCTGCATCATTTCCAATCCCCCATTAATACATATATATATATATATATATATATATATATATATATATATATATATATACCACCCCTCCCCTAATTGGAGTAAACTAATGGACAACAACACTTAGGCTTCTACTTCCAGCTTATACATACTATATACATTTTATGGACACAGTATATTTTACATTAGTTATCTTGTTTTTTGTTATTTGAAATGTTTTTTTTTGTTGCATTGGATAAAAGTAGAGACTCAGAGCTCTGGCACACTCAGACGAGAGTGCTCTAAAATCAGAGTAGATAGCCAGAGCAAATTTACCAGCTACGTCTATCGACAGTTGTCGCAGTGACATCATAAACATTCTATTGAAATAGTTACTTGCATAGTGGAGTCTTTTGTTTAGCCATGTAGCTAGCTAGCTAAACAATTAACCATAATCCCAACTCATAACGTTACTACCCTGCATGAATCTGCAGGTAGCTAACCAACCAGGTTCAATGTTAGCTAGCTAACATTAGGCTATATCTAGCAATGCAAATGGCTCTGAGATACAAATATTACTACACAGATCATACACATAATGTTGGCTAGCTAGCCAGCCAGTTAACGTTAGCTAGCTAGCTAACAGTACACTTTAACTTGAAATGAAAACAACTTTCATGACAAAATTAGAAATGTGTAATATCTGAAAATGTAGCTTGCTAGACTCTCTTACCTGTATACATGGATGGACGCTTCTCCCTCTCTGTCACGGATGCCATGGTTGCCCTTAGTTTGAAGATGTAATCCGGAGACAGGTGTTTTATACAACAGCCTTCTGTGTTCTCTTTTCGACTCCGTCTGCATATTTACAATCATACGCCAGAATTTTATCCATCTCAGCTATCATACTCTAATTCCACTGATTTCAAAACTCGGTCCTCCAGCCCACTCATTATTTCAGCCAATCATGGCTAGCGGGAAGGTTGCTGACTTTTTCCATGGCTAAACCAACTAGGCTCGTAATGTAACAATTTTATTGTATTTACAGATGGCATACAAGTTTGTTAGTAAGGCACATGAAAGGTCACATGTTTCAGAAGGCATTTCTGCCAAAAACCGCATTTTGATTAAAAAAATCATAATTTTACTTTCAAATGGAAGTGAAGTAGTGACGTGCGACGTACGCCTAGTTTCCTGAAACGAGTCACATATATATATAACATTCTATTGGATGCAAGCATTTTGTACAATTCGCATATTCGGATCAAAATGATTGTTAATTAATATCATCACCCCTTGAGTTTTTGGGGCCGTTGGAGAAGTATATTTCACCCACCCAGTCCATTTTCCACACAACTTCATCTAAAATTGTAGAATGAGTTTCCTGTAAACAATAGATATTATATTCCTTCTCTTTTAGCTAGGTAAATACTGATTGTATTTTCTTATTATCTGCTAAGCCATTACAATTATAACTGGCTATACTTATTTCACCATTTACAATAATGAGATACAAGTTGAAATTCTATTTATCATAATACAGTATATGTTTGTAAACTTACCATTCAAAAAGTACCATGGTGATTGAGTGTCCATAATATTTGCACTGCTATTGAGTAAACGTCCAATTTTTGTCCACTATTCCACTTGTTAAAACCTCCCCCCATCCCAAGTTGGGTTGTCGTCCCAGTAACTGGCAGACCACCCTTGTCCACCTGGATCCTAGGGCGTTTGAGAGATGGGGACCCATCCTTTAACCTGTTTGGGATAGGGGGCAGTATTGAGAATTTTGGAAAAAATATGTGCCCATTTTTAACTGCCTCCTACACCAACTCAGAAGCTAGAATATGCATATTATTGTTCAGGTTTGGATAGAAAACACTCTGAATTTTCTAAAACTGTTTGAATGGTGTCTGTGAGTATAACAGAACTCCTATGGCAGGCAAAAACCTGACAAGGTTTCATGCAGGAAGTACCCTGTCTGACAAGGAGTCGTGCGTCTTGCATCTGTTTATTGAAAAGTAAGGATCTTAGCTGTAACGTGACAATTCCCAGGGCTCCGATAGGCTCTCAGAACCCGGGAAATACCTGAAGGTTGACGAGGCAGCCTCAGGCTGAAACACATTATCGCCTTTGGTAAGTGGCGGATTAGAGGACCTTTGAATGAGGCGCGTGCACGATTCGCTCCTGAGGAGAAATTTAATTCGGCTGTTTAGGCTCAATGCATATTCCCGGTCGGAATATTATCGCTTTTCTACGAGATAAATGGCATAAAAATTGGTTTTAAACAGCGGTTGACATGCTTCGAAGTACGGTAATGGAATATTTAGACATTTTTTGTCACGCCAATGCGCCATGCGCGAGACCGTGATGTAGCATTCTAATAGTGTCTAGAACTCACGAACAAAACGTCGCTGTTTGGATATAACGATGGATTATTTGGGACCAAACCAACATTTGTTATTGAAGTAGAAGTCCTGGCAGTGTATTCTGACGAAGAACAAGCAAGATAAGAACATTTTTCTTATAGGAAATGTGATTTTGGTGGAGGCTGACCTGGGTGGGTGTCTAAATAGCTAGCCCTGTGATGCCGGGCTATGTACTTAGATTATTGCAAAATGTGCTTCATCCGAAAAGCTATTTTAAAATGGGACATATCGAGTGCATAGAGGAGTAATGTATCTAGAATTCTTAAAATAATTGTTATGCTTTTTGTGAACGTTTATCGTGAGTAATTTAGCAAACTGTTAGTAAATTCCCCGGAAGTTTGCGGGGGTTATGCTTTTTCTGAACGTCACATGCTAATGTAAAAAGCTGTTTTTTGATATAAATATGAACTTGATTGAACAGACATGCATGTATTGTATAACACAATGTCCTAGGTGTGTCATCTGATGAAGATCATAAAAGGTTAGTGCTGCATTTAGCTGTGGTTTGGGTTTATGTGACATGATATGCTAGCTTGAAAAATGGGTGTCTGATTATTTCTGGCTGGGCACTCTGCTGACATAATCTAATGTTTTGCTTTCGTTGTAAAGCCTTTTTGAAATCGGACAGTGTGGTTAGATTAACGAGATTCTTGTCTTTAAATAGCTGTAAAATAGTCATATGTTTGAGAAATTGAAGTAATAGTATTTCTAACTATTCAAAAATCGCGCCACTGGATTTCAGTGGCTGTTACGTAGGTGGGACGAGTTCGTCCCACATGCGCCAGAGAGGTTAAAACGAGCACACAGTGCCACCTACCGAACAGAAGCAGATTAACTTCCAAATACATTTCCAATGCCTTCACCTCGATGTTATTGTATACTGTTTTTTAAAATTAAAATAAATAAATAAATAAATGTTTTTTATATATATATATATATATATATATATATATATATAAATCTTGCATATCTTAATTTATTTCCATATCTTAATTTATTAACAAATAATATGTGTAATAACTTACGCACTTCATATGAAGGATTGTTACCTATAACCAGACATAACTGGCATAACAAAAATTACAGTTTTTGGCAAGCAATTATTATTTTGGGAGATAAAAAAATCTGCTTCATCCTATAATGTCTCAACCATCATTACCCCTTAGCAACATATGTGGGATACAAACACACACCCTCCCCACAAACAACCACAAGCTCAGATGTTCAACAGTTGTTCCATCCCCGAGCCCAAAAAATAAGACTTGATGTGCGAATGCATATACAGTTGTAGCTGTTTAGAAGACATGCAACATTGAGCAAGAATGGGGAGATTTGCTTAACCAATGTCAAGTCCTATCTGATGGAGGTCAGATACGCCCCTTTTCCCCTGAAACACACACATGCTGGTCCCCCGTTGTGACCATTTTCCCAAGCATCTCTGAGCAGTCAGACCTTTTGATTATCGCCAGGGCCACAATAATTTGCTCCCTCTCTGATTGTCCGAGTGTGACCCCCTCCCCATGGGTTACTGCAGCTAGTGTCACCAGCACTGCCACTACCTGGGTGGAATATCCTAATCAAAATTTGATTTGATTAGGTGCATTTGACTTTTACTTGAGTCATTTTCTATTATCTTTACTTTTTCTGAAGTATGACAATTTAGAACATTTTCCACCCCTGAAAGCGCTAGCCCGGAACTTTTTCCTCAGAAATCCTTTTCTAAGAACTGAATGTGATGCAGTGTTCAGTTTCTCTAAACTAAGATGAAATTGTTTCCATTCTGTGAAGTCAGAGGTGCAGAATAAAATGTGAGTGTTGTTGTGGTATCCCACAGGCCAGATTTCAATTATAAGATGAGCGACGAACCCTGTGTGAGCCACACGTTACAGTTCTCTGTGAAAGCACACACACACATACACACATCTGCACATACACTCACACACATCCGCTCAAACACACACACACCCACTCAAATATACACACACCCACTCAAACACACACATACCCGCTCAAACCCGTGCAGTGATTTTGAGTTGCAACCACTGCCCATCCTCTGCTATAGTGTATAGTCACACTCTTTTTCTCTATTTTTCTCTCTTTTATCAATCTCTCATTTGTACCTCACACGGAACAAATCTGTTTCTCTGTACTGTATATCTCCAATCTCTTCCGATAAGTCAGACAAAGATGAGCTTAGAAAAACTGATAAAACATCGACCCCTCACCCCTCTACCTCCATTGATTACGAATTGAAAACGTATCCTTCTAGAGAGCTCAATGAGAGTCTCAAAAAAAGACCTTGGGCTTAAGCCCTTAACCCTCAGACACACACAGAGTATAATCATATATTAAACAAAAAAGCTGAATCACCCCTACAAGTATCCGTTCCAGGCTGGTCGTATGGCTTCTCACAGCCGTGCATGTTCAGGTCTATAACAGTTTATCTAGAGCCCTCACAGATATGGCAGATATGGATATTGTGTGTGTGTGTTTTCATTCATAAGTGTCCATATACACTACCATTCAAAAGTTTGAGGTCACTTAGAAATGTCCTTGTTTTTGCCCATTAAAATAACATCAAATTGATCAGAAATACAGTGTAGACATTGTTAATGTTGTAAATGGCCCCGGTACACAACTGAGCAAGAGGACAAGTACATTAGAGTGTCTAGTTTGAGAAACAGACGCCTCACAAGTCCTCAACTGGCAGCTTCATTAAATAGTACCCGCAAAACACCAGTCTCAACGTCAACAGTGAAGAGGCGACTCCGGGATGCTGCCCTTCTAGGCAGAATTGCAAAGAAAAAGCCATATCTCATACTGGCCAATAAAAATAAAAGATTAAGATGGGCTAAAGAACACAGACACTGGACAGAGGAACTCTGCCTAGAAGGCCAGCATCCCAGAGTCGCCTCTTCACTGTTGACGTTGAGACTGGTGTTTTGCGGGTACTATTTAATGAAGCTTCACTCAACTAGTCTAAAGAAGGCCAGATTTATTGCTTCTTTAATCAGACAACAGTTTTCAGCTGTGCGAACATAATTACAAAAGGGTTTTCTAATGATCAATTAGCCTTTTAAAATGATAAACTTGGATTAGCTAACACAACATGCCATTGGATCGCAGGAGTGATTGTTGCTGATAATGGGCCTCTGTACGCCTATGAAGATTTTCCATAAAAAATCCGCCATTTCCAGCTACAATAGTCATTTACAACATTAACAATGTCTACATTGTATTTCTGATCAATTTGATGTTATTTTAATGGACAAAAAATGTGCTTCTCTTTCAAAAACAAGGACATTTCTAAGTGACCCCAAACTTTTGAATGGTAGTGTATATCCATGACCTGTGAAATGTTTGAATCCTTCTTGACTGTGACTTGATTTGTGGATTCAAATAAATAATGTGTGTTAAAAGCCAGCGGTGGAACAGTCATTCTTTACAAGGTTGTCCAGTAATCTGTTATGACTCTAGCTAGTACAATAGTGTCTACTATTTTAGATGTGGCTCTTTCTGCCAGTTGAGTTCAGATTTGTATTGCTCCACATTACATCACAGGGTCAGGGTTAGACTGTTAGGTTGCAGTTTACTCAGTTCAGCGCTTTGGAATAAGGTCTATATAACTGTGGCATGATGATGATAATGTAAGTCGTAAGATTATGTAATGTCGTTCAGTGTCTTGCCAGCTGATGGCAGAAGTAGGGCTGGGCTCTATACCATATTTTACGATATACCCTTATTGATGCACAGATCAGTTCATTTTTTTAACTTTACCTCCTATAACGGTATTTGCATGTTTGGTTTGTTAAATGTGATACGCCATGTTTAACGTACATTTTTAGTAGTTTAGTCGTTTTTTATAGTTTACTTCGTTACTTGAGTCATCTCTCTCCGCTCACTCTCTCTCCATCAATGTGTGGGTGTGGGTGTGGGGGGGTGAGTGTGTGCATGGCCTTGGTTTTGTATAATCTGCATTTTCTGCTTACGCCTTCACAATGTGGCTTCCTCAGCTCTGTAAATAGGGTGTAAAAGTGTGTACTCGGCAGAAAAATAGATGTGTGTGTGTGTACACAGATACATAGGGATCTCATCATTCATTGGACTATTATCGTATATGGATGTATGTTTTACATTCACTTTGGGTTACTTAGGTAGATAATACATATCTGTGTGTTTTGGTATGTGTGTAGCTGTTTGGCTTATTGACCTGTCTATCCTCATGTGGGTATAGGATGCTGTGTGTCTCTGGCAGTCTAATCTGTCAGAGGCAGTGGGTATAGGATGCTGTGTGTCTCTGGCAGTCTAATCTGTCAGAGGCAGTGGGTATAGGATGCTGTGTGTCTCTGGCAGTCTAATCTGTCAGAGGCAGTGGGTATAGGATGCTGTGTGTCTCTGGCAGTCTAATCTGTCAGAGGCAGTGGGTATAGGATGCTGTGTGTCTCTGGCAGTCTAATCTGTCAGAGGCAGTGGGTATAGGATGCTGTGTGTCTCTGGCAGTCTAATCTGTCAGAGGCAGTGGGTATAGGATGCTGTTTGTCTCTGGCAGTCTAATCTGTCAGAGGCAGTGGGTACAGGATGCTGTGTGTCTCTGGCAGTCTAATCTGTCAGAGGCAGTGGGTACAGGATGCTGTGTGTCTCTGGCAGTCTAATCTGTCAGAGGCAGTGGGTATAGGATGCTGTGTGTCTCTGGCAGTCTAATCTGTCAGAGGCAGTGGGTATAGGATGCTGTGTGTCTCTGGCAGTCTAATCTGTCAGAGGCAGTGGGTATAGGATGCTGTGTGTCTCTGGCAGTCTAATCTGTCAGAGGCAGTGGGTATAGGATGCTGTGTGTCTCTGGCAGTCTAATCTGTCAGAGGCAGTGGGTATAGGATGCTGTTTGTCTCTGGCAGTCTAATCTGTCAGAGGCAGTGGGTACAGGATGCTGTGTGTCTCTGGCAGTCTAATCTGTCAGAGGCAGTGGGTATAGGATGCTGTGTGTCTCTGGCAGTCTAATCTGTCAGAGGCAGTGGGTATAGGATGCTGTGTGTCTCTGGCAGTCTAATCTGTCAGAGGCAGTGGGTATAGGATGCTGTGTGTCTCTGGCAGTCTAATCTGTCAGAGGCAGTGGGTATAGGATGCTGTGTGTCTCTGGCAGTCTAATCTGTCAGAGGCAGTGGGTATAGGATGCTGTGTGTCTCTGGCAGTCTAATCTGTCTGAGGCAGTGGTATAGGGGTAAAGCCCTGTACTGGCTTTTCTTTGTTTTACAGCCACTTTTCCGGTCTGTAAATTGATTTTGATTTTGAAGAAATCACTCAGAAAAAAACTGTGTGCCGCCGTTGAATTTCAAAAATCTCGATGTGGCCCTCGAGACAAAATTATTGCCCACCCCTGGACTGACTCTATGCAAGGAGTCCCCATGGCTCAGAATAAGACTAGCTACACTTCTCACACACACACATACACACTCTCAACCACGGCTAAGTTAGTTCTGTCTCTTGTCTCTACCAGGGGTGAAGGGGCCTGGTACTGTATGCCAAGTCCACCATGGAGGCACAGAACAGCCATCACCAGCACAACCTAGACAACCAGAACAAGAACCTCTACAAGATGCCTGGACAAGATCAGGTGAGACGTCATATTCTAGTCTACACTGGTGTGCGTGCGTGCGTGCGCATTCATGTCTGCTTTTGAATAAACTAATTCCAGTTAATTTTTACATTTTACAACATCAAATAATTTGTCTGTTGTTTGTCGCGTTGTTTTCGGACCTACGTGTAATGCTAATAGATAAACGCAAAATGCAGTTTCACAATGCTTCAAAGAGCATAGAAGGACTTAAGATGATTGACTGGGATGGAAAAAACAGCTCAGGTTTTTAACAGTAGTCAAAGCCTGCTCTTGACTCTGCACATAATGAGTGGTAATTGTTGAAGAAATTAGCCTTAATCGCCTCTTCATTGGCTTTCAACTGCGTGAGGGCGATTATGTGACAAATTGTTGTGCCGGGTAGATAGTGAGGTAATGGATGTTGTTGTGTTACTTAGTGGCGCGGTGCGGAGTCTGTCATTACATAGTGTTTAAGTGCAATTAGCCAATGATATTGAACATCTGCTATGGTGATAGGAAGAAATGAAAACCTGTTCTGTTTAGCGTAATGCCATCATGATTTTCCATGATGGTACCTCTCTGACCACCTCTACCCCTTCTTCCTTCCTCCCTATAGTTGGGGCTTTTCAATGTGATGTGAAAACCTCAGCGTTTTGCCACAGATTATAGCCACTGAAGCACAGAAGCCACTGAAGTTAAGAATTTGGTGACTGAAAATGTTCAACCTCAATTACTTCAGTATTGATGGTATCGATGGTCTTTTCATTTGTTTGTTGAGGGTTTTACACATTTTATCAAATAAGTTCCCTAACGGCATTAATCTGTGTCAAGTCATATACCAGTCACCCTCCACCTAAATACAGGAATCGACCACTTACAACAATTGCGCATTTCTGCGGCCAACCCTTGAAACATCATCAGGGAGTCTCCCACAATCACTGCAGCACGGCGGCTGCCAGATCTGACACAGCACGTCACCGCCACTGCAGCAGCTAGCGAAGAATACTTGAGTTAACACCACAGCCCAACGAGCCAAAGACCAATCAGCCAACGTCACTCTGGATTAGCTAATAGCGTCTCAAGACTCGGGGAGATCCGTTATGGCAAAGCCATTTGTTTCTCTTGATGCTGATTTTATGACGCTCCAAAGGCCAGAGAACGTAAAAAGAAAAGAAAGAGGGAAAGAAAAATGATGTTGATAGCGTTAGGAGCTATTGAGATTCTGGAAGAGCTTTTCCAGTTCACCCCGGGCTCTCGCCGTCAGTCGCAGTACAAAGTGATGAAGCACATGTGGATTGGAGCGGAGAGCTGAAAGCTGGGAGCTGGAGGGAAGTCAAGGGCTTTGACTCTATAATTCTCTGCCTCTGTTTCTCTGTGTCTCTCTCTCTCTCTCTCTCTCTGTCTCTCTCTCTCTGTCTCTCTCTGTCTCTGTGTCTCTCAGTTTTGAGCAGTGTAGTAAGTCCCCCCCAGTAATCCACAGGGCATGCTCTACTGTTTCAATAGCCCAATGAATGGCGAAACCCTCTTGAATGTCAGGAGTAATATGCAGCCCCTGAGATTTTTCTTGGCCAGTGAGAGGAATTGAGAAAAAGAAAGAAAAATACAATTTTGCTTTATGGTATGTAAAGATTTAATGTTAACTTCAGGCCTTTTTTGTGATGCACATTCAAGGAACAAAGACCCCATTGAGTCAAGGATACGTTTTGTTGACGTATCGATGCTGACAAGTGAATGCCAGATCAAGTATGGTAGATAAAACCAACATTTTTATTCGCTGTTGTTGTTTCGTAGTAGATGATAAGGCTGTTTTCTGCAGAGGTGATACGTTCAAATGAAAGCCATTGTTTAAGTCAACACTGGACCACAATGTAAATGAACAGGACATGCAGGCCAATTGTGCACCGCCCTATAAGTCTCCCAGTCATGACACAGCCTGGGATCAAACCCCAGGCTGTAGAGATGCCACAACACTGTGATGCAGTGCCTTAGACCACTGCGCCACTCAGCAAAGGCAAACCAGATAGTATACAGTGAGTCGACGAGTAATGAAGGTTCCCACAGAGCACAGGTGTGTCAACATTCATCCAGTCCAGTCTGGCTAGTCCAGTCCAGTCTGTCCAGTCCAGTCTGGCTAGTCCAGTCCAGTCTGGCCAGTCCAGTCCAGTCTGGCTAGTCCAGTCCAGTCTGGCCAGTCCAGTCCAGTCTGGCCAGTCCAGTCTGGCTAGTCCAGTCCAGTCTGGCCAGTCCAGTCCAGTCTGGCCAGTCCAGTCCAGTCTGGCTAGTCCAGTCTGGCTAGTCCAGTCCAGTCTGGCCAGTCCAGTCCAGTCTGGCCAGTCCAGTTCAGTCTGGCTAGTCCAGTCCAGTCTGGCTAGTCCAGTCCAGTCTGGCTAGTCCAGTCTGGCCAGCCCAGTCCAGTCTGGCCAGTCCAGTCCAGTCTGGCCAGTCCAGTCCAGTCTGGCCAGTCCAGTCTGGCTAGTCCAGTCTGGCCAGTCCAGTCTGGCCAGTCCAGTCCAGTCTGGCTAGTCCAATCCAGTCTGGCCAGTCCAGTCTGGCCAGTCCAGTCCAGTCTGGCTAGTCCAGTCCAGTCTGGCTAGTCCAGTCCAGTATTAAGCTGTTGCTGTCTTTGGTCAGCCCACCGAGCACTGAGAGGAAAACTTCAACACTCTCAGCTGTCCATACTAGGCCCTAGAAACAAACAGGGGGACAAAGTACCATGTGCATTCCAGTTCAAGTTATTGTTAACCCGTAGTGTTGCCCTAGTTGTATTACAAACATGTAAAGATAAATTCTAAAGGACATGACTCTCCAACTCAAGCATAGTAGAAGTGTATGTATTTAGTGAGCAGAGCAAACCTCCTTGCTGTCCTGCCATGTTTGTCTGAACCCATCCTGGATGAATGGAGCAGCACAGAATTCCCTCTTGCTCCGGGTCATGCTCTGTAAGGGCAGGCTCTGAACTCTGCCCCGTCAGCTCAGGTGTGTTGAATGGACCCCAGGTTTGAGGAGATGTAATCAATGTTTGGGGGATGTAAGTCTGCATATCCTAGTACTTTTTAAAGCATCCCACTAATAGTGAGGTTTACTTCACAAACAACTTGTCACTCTTCAATGACACAGATTTCTCCTCTATTGCTTTGTAATTAATTGATGGAAAAAAAGAAAAATAACAGTTGTAGGTAGTGTTATACCAAACATGACAGAGCCACAGTTTTGGAGTATGGGGTTATATAATGACTAATCTAGGTAAAGATAGCAGCCCGGCTAGCATATTAGCATATCAGGCTAGCTCTAATTAGCAGTGGCACTCTGTAATAGAGCATGCTAATCTGGGTCAGGGCATATGTAAATGAGCAGCTGGGAATATTCCATGGTGCCAAGCATCAGAGTGTGTGTCACCCAGGGTTTGTGTCCTTCAGTATTAGCATCGACACACACAGACACACCCCAGCCCTCCCCTCGAAACAATTACAGCAATTACAAATGGCGTCAATAACGGCTGTCTGTCTGTCAAAGAGGGGAGCCGTTGGGAAGCTTGTGCCACCGAGACAGACCGGTGGTACAGAAAGGACCACAGATGCTTTGCTTTACCAACTGAACCACCCAGCTATGCTGGTCCTATGTCGCTCAGTTGGTAAGAGAGTGACACCAGCAATATCAAGGTTGTGGGTTCAATTCCCGCTTGGATCACACACTCAAAATGTATGCACTCACTTTCCTGGATAAAAGTGTCTTCTAAGTGGCATAAAGGGAGATACTTTCCTCTCAGCATTTTATCTTGCCCTAGAAACCCTTCTTGCCCTAGAATCCATCTTGCCCTAGAATCCATCTTGCCCTAGAAACCTTCTTGCCCTAGAATCCATCTTGCCCTAGAAACCATCTTGCCCGAGAAACCTGGGTGTGACAGTGGCCACTATGGAACTGTATACAGAATGCACATTGTTGTGTGAACTGATTTGAATTGGAATCTGAAATGTGACATGGTCAGGAACACTTGGTTGGCTGGGTACATGTACTGTGTGAACGACTGATGCTCTGTGTAAATGGAAGACAAACTGAACTATATTTTCAGCCTTGTCTATTGTCAGCATGTTACCCAGTGTCAACACTGTGATACAGTATGAGTGAGAATATTTTACGGAGTGACTGAGTGGCTTGCGGACCCTTAGCTGTGCCATATAAACTCATCAAAAAAATAAACGTCCCTTTTTCAGGACCCTGTCTTTCAAAGATAATTCTTAAAAATCCAAATATCTTCACAGATCTTCATTGTAAAGGGTTTAACACTGTTTCCCATGCTTGTTCAATGAACCATAAACAATTAATGAACATGCACACGTGGAACGGTCGTTAAGACACTTGCAGACGGTAGGCAATTAAGGTCACAGTTATGAAAACTTAGGACACTGAAAAGGTCTTTCTACTGACTCTGAAAAACACCAAAAGAGAGATGCCCAGAGTCCCTGTTCATCTGCGTGAACATGCCTTAGGCATGCTGCAAGGAGGCATGAGGACTGCAGATGTGGCCAGAGTAATAAATTGCAATGTCTGTACCGTGAGACGCCTAAGACAGCACTACAGGGAGACAGGACGGACAGCTGATCGTCCTCTCAGTGGCAGACCACGTGTAACAACACCTGCACAGGATCGGTACATCCGAACATCACACCTGTGGGACAGGTACAGGATGGCAACAACAACTGCCCGAGTTACACCCGAACGCACAATCCCTCCATCAGTGCTCAGACTGTCCGTAATAGGCTGAGAGAGGCTGGACTGAGGGCTTGTAGGCCTGTTGTAAGGCAGGTCCTGCCCATAGGCAACCATGCCTATAGGCACAAACCCACCATCGCTGGACCAGACAGGACTGGCAAAAAGTGCTCTTCACTGACGAGTTTTGTCTCACCAGGGGTGATGGTCGGATTCGTGTTTATCGTTGAAGGAATGAACGTTATACCGAGGCCTGTACTCTGGAGCGGTATCGATTTGGAGGTGGAGGGTCCGTTATGGTCTGGGGCGGTGTGTCACAGCATCATCGGACTGAGCTTGTTGTCATTGCAGGCAATCTCAACGCTGTGCTTTACAGGGAAGACATCCTCCTCCCTCATGTGGTACCCTTCCTGCAGGGTCATCCTGACATGACACTCCAGCATGACAATGCCACTAGCCATACTGCTCGTTCTGTGTGTGATTTCCTGCAAGACAGGAATGTCAGTGTTCTGCCATGGCCAGCGAAGAGCCCGGATCTCAATCCCATTGAGCACGTCTGGGACCTGTTGGATCGGAGTGTGAGGGCTAGGGCCATTCCCCCCAGAAATGTCTGGGAACTTGCAGGTGTCTTGGTGGAAGAGTGGGGTAACATCTCACAGCAAGAACTGGCAAATCTGGTGCAGTCCATGAGGAGGAGACGCACTGCAGTACTTAATGGAGCTGTTGGCCACACCAGATACTGACTGTTACTTTTGATTTTGACCCCCCTTTTGTTCAGGGACACATTTCAATTTGTGTTAGTCACATGTCTGTGGAACTTGTTCAGTTTATGTCTCAGTTGTTGAATCTTGTTATGTTCATACAAATATTTACACATGTTAAGTTTGCTGAAAATAAACGCAGTTGACAGTGAGAGGACGTTTCTTTTTTTGCTGAGTTTAATTCCTAGAACTAACAGACATGTTTAGTACACAAAAACGTTTGCTACTCTTCTACATTTTTCAGATGGGTTTTAGTTACTGTTGTGTCGCTCAAGGATGCTACAGACATACCAGTGCATGTATGTCCAACCTTGGAGAAAACTGTAGCCATTGTCGAATGTTAATGCCACTGTTTATATGAATAACTCACCTGAGTAATATTAAGGCACATTTATTCAAATCCCTGACAACTGTCACTCACGCACATCAATAGATGTGCCAGTCCTATTCAAGCCAACATGGGCATATGAACCTTCTCTCTCAACAGGTTACTGCAGTATTTCTCCCTAACTAAAACTGTCCATTCTTCTTTCCCTCACTGAGAAACATGCAGAGCCACCAGTACTGCTGCACGCTGGCCAACTTCCGCATTGAGAAGAAGATTGGCAGGGGCCAGTTCAGCGAGGTCTACAAAGCCACCTACCTTCTGGAGGGCCAGCATGTGGCTCTGAAGAAAGTCCAGGTACTATATTGAGTCCTATCCTTTTTGGCATTTACTTTATATGTACATCTCAGTAGTCTAAAGTGTCTTTCTCTCCTTGTCTACCCTCCTTCATGTGCACTGCTCTGTGAAACATAGAAAAGGGGAAGACGATATGGTGAATACCTGGCTATACCAAACCAGCTATTTGTTTCACTGACATCGTCCTTTCACATTAGTGCTAATCAAGGACTATTGAGATACAGCCAAGGGTTGGCAAAGGCGGTGTAGTTCACGTCTGGACCAGGAAGGCCACAGTGTGTGCAGTTTTCTCCCCAGCCTAATGCTAGAAACCACTGAACCATGTTGGTTAGTGTTTGGATGAGAGGCCTAGACACACTTCTGCTCTACAGGACTAGACGTGAAAATCACTGGCGTTACGCTGGGAACTGGGGTTTTGTGTTAGAGCTGGCTGAGGATTCTATGGAATACCTCTGACAATGTAGTCGGATAACGTTACAAACTTTGTTGTTCTTTTCTTTAGATATTTGAAATGATGGACGCCAAGGCTCGCCAGGACTGCATCAAGGAGATTGACCTGCTGAAGGTAAGGCTGGTGGAATTATTTCTCAGGGGGTGAATCTCAATTGCATTTCCTTGATTCCTTGAGGCCTCTTTCCTCGCCTCCTTCTCAAAACCCATTGGATGAGAAGGTCAGAGGTTCCTCATCCAATCGGTTTTGAGAAGGAGGCAAGGAGAGAGAACGTGAGGAATCAAAGAAATTAAATTGAGATTCTCTCTGGCTAGGACTCTTCAGGGGTTTCTTATAATCTGGTTTAACTGTAGGATGCACTTGAATCCAGCAGGTGTAGGTAAGGAAGCATTTTAGAGATGAGGGTGATGGTGTCATGGTGCTTGAGTCTTATGCCAGTGAAATGGTAAGGTTTTAGATTGCTATGGCCCTTTGTCACAGGATCTGGGCCGAACGTGTGTGTTGGGGCAGCCTTTGTGTGGTTGTGACTGTGAGTGGGGCTGTGTCAATGTATGTGTTTGTAGTTAATAATACACACAGTCATATAAACACATTCATTGACACACACATACAGGCTTGTGCAGTGGCAGATATATATACAGTACCAGTCAAAAGTTTGGACACACCTACTCATTCAGGGGGTTTTCTTCATTTTTACTATTTTCGACATTGTAGAATAATAGTGAAGACGTCAAAACTATGAAATAACACATATGGTATCAGGTAGTTACCAAAAAAAGTGTTAAACAAATCAAAATATATTTTATATTTGAGATTCTTCAAACGCGCCACCCTTTGCCTTGATTACAGCTTTGCACCACTCTTGGCATTCTCTCAACCAGCTTCATGAGTTAGTCACCTGGAATGCATTCCAATTAACAGTTGTGCCTTGTTAAAAGTTCATTTCCTTCTTAATGCGTTTGAGCCAATCAGTTGTGTTGTGACAATGTAGGGTTGGTATACAGAAGATAGCCCTATTTGGTAAAAGATAATGTCCATATTATAGCAAGAACAGCTCAAATAAGCAAAGAGAAACAACAGTCCATCATGACTTTAAGACATGAAGGTCAGTCAATCCGGAAGACCCATACTTACCTCTGCTGCAGAGCATAAATTCATTAGAGTTGCCAGCCTCAGAAATTGCAGCCCAAATAAATGCTTCACAGAGTTCAAGTAACAGACACATCTCAACATCAACTGTTCAGAGGAGACTGAGTGAATCAGGCCTTCATGGTCAAATTGCTGCAAAGAAACCACTATTAAAGGACACCAATAAGAAGGAGAGGCTTGCTTGGACCAAGAAACACGAGCAATGGACATTAGACCGGTGGAAATCTGTCCTTTGGTCTGATGAGTCCAAATGCGAGATTTTTGGTTCCAACCGATGTGTCTTTGTGAGACGCAAAGTAGGTGAAAGGATGATCTCTGCATGTGTGGTTCCCACCGTAAAGCATGGAGGAGGAGCTGTGATGGTGTGGGGGTGCTTTGCTGGTGACACTGTCAGTTATTTATTTAGAATTCAAGGCACACTTAACCATAATGGTCACCGCAGCATTCTGTAGCGAAACTCCATCCCATCTGGTTTGTGCTTAGTGGGACTATAATTTGTTTTTCGACAGGACAATGACCCAAAACACACCTCCAGGCTGTGTAAGGGCTATTTGACCAAGAAGGAGAGTGATGGAGTGCTGCATCAGATGACCTGGCCTCCACAATCACCCGACCTCAACCCAATTGAGATGGTTTGGGATGATTTGGACCGCAGCGTGAAGGAAAAGCAGCCAACAAGTGCTCAGCATATGAGGGAACTCCTTCAAGACTGTTGGAAAAGCATTCCAGGTGAAGCTGGTTGAGAGAATGCCAAGCTGTCATCAAGGCAAAGGGTGGCTACTTTGAAGAATCTCAAATACAGTTATTTGGTAACTACATGATTCCATATGTGTTGTTTCAAAGTTTTGATGTCTTCATTATTATGCTACAATGTCTAAAATAGTAAAAATAAAGAAAAACCCTTGAATGAGTAAGTGTGTCCAAACTTTTGACTGGTACTGTATATATCTATCTATATATAACACACACACACACACACACACACACACACACACACACACACACACACACACACACACACACACACACACACACACACACACACACACACACACACACACACACACACACACACTTATGCACACCTGTGTTTGGAGTATTGTTAAGTGTGTATAGTCCTCCGTCTGTTCACGTGTGTGTGTTACTCTTTGTCATTGTACGGGATCAAAGAGAGCCTCTGTTCTGACACTCCAAGTGTGTTTGCTGTCATCTCACGCTGACTGTGAAGCTCTGTTTAGAGTCGGCAGTGTGTGTGTGCGTTTATGTCATCGCAAGGTGTGGGGGGAGGGACAGCCACAGAAAAAGCCATGAGAGGACGAGAAAGAAAGAGAGGGAGAAGAAAAAGGAGGGAGGTAGCCCTGTCAGGTCCTTGATCCCGCCCGCCTGTCAATGCCGCCTGTCACTTTAACAACCAGTCAAATCATACGCCCCATCTGCTGCTTGTTACGCCTCCCGGAGTGATTGGCGGCTGCGCTGGCAGTTGGGGTTTTACGGTGGCATAAATTAAAGTGGTTTGTTGTCATCATCATCAGGGGTGACATTTGTTTTGGGGCGGTGTGCGAGGCGGCCGGGCGCTAAAGTGGAGTTTATGACAGGGACTTGAAGTGTGCATCTGTGGGCAGAGACCCCTGTCAGGAAGAGTGGGTCAGATTAGCATACAAAAAGACTGACAGTGTGTGTGTGTGTGTGTGTGTGTGTGTGTGTGTGTGTGTGTGGCTGCCGTGATAAAGGAGCACATCACCACCATTGCTTAATTTTAGCCGGATCCTACTGGATCCGGCACCTCTCAGTTTTGGACTGTTTCGTTCCGGAACCCATTTGACTCCTCTGTAATTCTCCTGCCCCCTAAAGAACATAATGTGAAAATGTACCTGATATTCTAACAATTGCGCAACATTGTAGCTTATATAGACCAACTCGTGGCCATTGTTGGGGTGATTGTTGTGATTTCTTGAACTGCATTGATGGTTAAGGGCTTGTAAGTAAGCATTTCACGGTAAGGTCTACACCTGTTGTATTCGGCGCATGTGACAAATAACATTTTATTTGAGATAAGCTTGTGCCAAAAGCCTATCTGCCATCGACTGTGAGTGAGCTGCGCATCATTCGGTGAGTCAGTAAAACTGGAAAGCTTTTTTTAGGACTAGAACTTCCTCCTCATACAGTATAATATGTGTCTCCACACTCCTATGTCTAGCCTATTGATGGTTTCAAGACCAGGTCGTTTTTATTGATCCCAGATTCACTCAGTTTGTTAGTGTCAAAGTAGCCTGTCATTGCCATCATTTGTGCTGTATTAAAAAAGATTCTGCTAAAGTCTCCAGTCATCTAAATGCGTTTATAAAAGGCCACATTTTTCCCGGATCCTAGGCTACCATTTTTCCCCCCCATGTTTGCAATTTCTGCAAGCTCCTCTACTCTACTGCTCTATTTCAGCAAGAAAACGTGATAATGAATGCGATGCTTTATCATAACGTTTTTTTTATGCATTCCGGTACCCCTGAGCCCCCCAGGTCACCCCCCTCTCGGGCTCACTTTTTATTCCGGCACCTTCCAATTTACAAATTAAACACTGATCACAACACACACTCTCTCTCACACACACACACACACACACACACACACACACACACACACACACACACACAGTATGATACAGTATGATATATGACTATCTGTCTTCCTAGACACCTATTGATCCATATGGGGGGGGTGTTTTAAGAGGCTAGCCAGCAGGGTCTAATGTGTTTAAGAGGCCGTACTGTACTGTACATGTGTAAAACAGGACGAGAGATCCTTCCTATCTAGCCAGCAGGCTGTAATCAGTGGTTAGGTTGCATTGCTGAGGAATGAGAATAGTGTTGCTTTACCGCGAAAAGCTTGCTTACGACCTCTTCCCAACTAAGCAGAGTTTAAAAATAATAATAAACAGTTTTAATGAAATAAATACACAAGAGTTCAATAAAATACAGGAGAATGGAGCTACATACAGGGATTACCAGTACCAGATCAATGTGAGCTACATACAGGGAATACCAGTTCCAGATCAATGTGGAGCTCCACACAGGGAATACCAGTACCAGATCAATGTGGAGCTATATACAGGGAATACCAGTACCAGATCAATGTGGAGCTATATACAGGGAGTACCAGTACCAGATCAATGTGGAGCTATATACAGGGAATACCAGTACCAGATCAATGTGGAGCTACATACAGGGAGTACCAGTACCAGATCAATGTGGAGCTATATACAGGGAATACCAGTACCAGATCAATGTGGAGCTACATACAGGGAATACATACAGGGAATACCAGTACCAGAGCAATGTGGAGCTACATACAGGGAATACATACAGGGAATACCAGTACCAGATCAATGTGGAGCTACATACAGGGAATACCAGTACCAGATCAATGTGAAGCTCCATACAGGGAATACCAGTACCAGATCAATGTGGAGCTACATACAGGGAATACCAGTACCAGATCAATGTGAAGCTCCATACAGGGAATACCAGTACCAGATCAATGTGGAGCTATATACAGGGAATACCAGTACCAGATCAATGTGGAGCTATATACAGGGAGTACCAGTACCACCAAAAGTGACAAGTCATTAGGATAGAATAATAATAATAATAATAATAATAATAATGAGAGTAAAATAACCAACAGAGTAGCAGCAGCAAATGTAAAAGTGTGTGAGTGTATGTAGTGTATGTGTGTATGTAGTGTATGTAGTGTATGTATGTGTGTATGTAGTGTATGTATGTAGTGTATGTAGTGTATGTAGTGTATGTGATTGTGTGTGTGTGTGTGTGTGTGTGTGTGTGTGTGTGTGTGTGTGTGTGTGTGTGTGTGTGTGTGTGAGAGAGAGAGTTTGGCTAACCATGTAATTAACTTATTTAGCAGTCTGGCTATTCTTATGGCTCGGGGGTAGAAGCTGTCCTGTCTCAGAGTCTGTTGGTCATTTGACTCTATACGAACGAAGAGAGGGCACACACACACACACACACACACACACACACACACGTAAATCATGTGCACAGGCTCACGGACCAACACTATATCTTCACACGATCCCACTTACCCGGACGCTCACACACACACACACACACCCGTAGGTGAGATTGCTATAGTGTGATCCTGTTTTCCTATCCCACCCATACGCTTCAGGGATTTCTGAGTGATGTACGGGCTGATTCTGACAGCCCAAACAGGGTGATAATATGGTCTACACCTCCTACAGCACCTTTGATGCCACACAGGCTACTGAATGCAGTAATCGCTTCACTGCATTAGGGAGTAAGTAAGCCTTGTCTGAGTCAGAACGGCCCATAGGGCCGGATCCATCTCCTGTTTCTGTAGCGTGAGGCAGTTTGATGTACAAGTACTACCCCTGGATAGCACACTAGTCTGTCGTAAGGCCTTACCCCCAATTCTTCTACTTAGTGCCAAGCAGAAAGGCATCAGGTCCAGTATTCATAAAGCATCTCAGAGTAGGAGTTCTGATCTAGGATCGGGTTCTTCCCGCCCATACAATCATATTCATTATAATCTAAAAGGCTAAACTGATCCTAGATCATCACTCCTACTTTCAAATCAAATCAAGCTTTATTTATACAGCACATTTCAGACATGGAATGCGACGCAATGTCCGTCACAGGAAAAAACGAATAAAAACAATTAAAATAAAAACTTGAATATTTACTACACAACAAACATAAGAGGATAAAAACAAAATAATAACAATAAAAAATGAATGACTACCAAGCACAGTAAGGAAAAGCAAAGCTAAAAATGTGTGTTTTAAGATCTCTTTTAAATATGTCCACAGTTTCAGCCCCCCTCAGGTTCTCTGGCAGGCTGTTCCAGAGGCTGGGGGCATCGTAACTAAAGGCTGCCTCCATGTCTCTTGGTCCCCCTCAGGTTCTCTGACAGGCTATTCCAGAGGCTGGGGGCATAATAACTAAAGGCTGTCTCTCCATGTCTCTTGGTCCCCCTCAGGTTCTCTGGCAGGCTATTCCAGAGGCTGGGGGCATAATAACTAAAGGCTGTCTCTCCATGTCTCTTGGTCCCCCTCAGGTTCTCTGACAGGCTATTCCAGAGGCTGGGGGCATAGTAACTAAAGGCTGTCTCTCCATGTCTCTTGGTCCCCCTCAGGTTCTCTGGCAGGCTGTTCCAGAGGCAGGGGGCATAATAACTAAAGGCTGTCTCTCCATGCCTCTTGGTCCCCCTCAGGTTCTCTGGCAGGTTATTCCAGAGGCTGGGGGCATAGTAACTAAAGGCTGTCTCTCCATGTCTCTTGGTCCCCCTCAGGTTCTCTGGCAGGCTGTTCCAGAGGCTGAGGGCATCGTAACTAAAGACTGTCTCTGCATGCCTCTTGGTCCCCCTCAGGTTCTCTGACAGGCTGTTCCAGAGGCTGGGGGCATAGTAACTAAAGGCTGTCTCTCCATGTCTCTTGGTCCTAGGCTTTGGGATTGTTAAAAGGCCAGTGGCAGAGGACCTGAGGGACCTACTGGGTACATAACTTAAAAGCATGTCTGACATGTATTGGGGTGCACAATCATGGATTGATTTAAAAACCAATAGAAGAATCTTGAAATTAATTCTAAAACTTTGAGATGCTTGATACATATGGGCCCTGGTCTTATTTTAAGAGTCTTTGGTATGACTCAACCAGTGATCCAACCCTCAACCTGAGCTTCACTGGATTGGCTTACTGTTTATTTTGTTAGCTGTGTATTACCCCACCTAGCCTATAGTGTCATATTCCTATCAGTCACTGTTTGGCATCACTAGGCTCTCTCATTGAGGAGGACCTCATTGAAACCTCCATGATTTTTTTATGGGAAGTCAACCATCACTCAGACTTTCAACAAAGCTCAGGACAGTCATGTTATTATGAGCCATAATACTCTCTTCAATGGAGATTAGTCATTGAACGTGTACAACGACTGGCTATCATGCTGCACTTGTTGTGGTGTACTGTGGCTATATTTGTCCAGGGGGGACATGTTAATACATTTGAGTGAGGACAACAAGACATGTTAACCTTGTCTAACTGGAACAGTTTGGTTCGTCTGATTTGAGATAGAAAACCCCACCTTCACAAACAGACATGACTGTAGAACCTAAACTGGCATGCTGTTTTCTTCTCCTCACAGCATTTGAACCACCCCAACGTGATCAAGTACCTGGACTCCTTCATCGAGGATAACGAGCTCAACATCTTGCTGGAGCTGGCGGATGCCGGCGACCTCTCTCAGATGATCAAGGTGAGAGGTCAGACACCGGCTGGTCACTGGTGGCTGGTCTCAGGTGGTGCATGGCAGAGTGAGGCTAAACCTTCAGGGCTTTGAATAGCATCCCCCTGGCTCGTCTGCTGGGATGGACAGGGCCAGGAGAGAGGGAGTGGGAGTGGGGAGAGGGGGATGTGTGTGTGAGAGAGACAGAGATCAGGGGAGAGGAGAAAGAGAGAGAGAGATGAAGAGAGAGCGATAGACCAGGGGAGAGAGATGAGAAGAGTCCCCCAGGCTCTGACAGCCTGCTCTGACAGACACAACCTCTACTTAGCCTC
This sequence comes from Salmo trutta, assembly GCF_901001165.1. Classification (NCBI taxonomy): domain Eukaryota; kingdom Metazoa; phylum Chordata; class Actinopteri; order Salmoniformes; family Salmonidae; genus Salmo; species Salmo trutta. The sequence goes on from NC_042979.1 coordinate 39,403,651, forward strand.
TCTGTACCTCCACCGGCCTGACGCTGTCACGCCCCATCACACACACACACACACACACACACACACACACACACACACACACACACACACACACACACACACACACACACACACACACACACAAAGATGCACATAAAAAAAACATATATCCTCCACACGCTTTCCCTCTCCGCATCTGTTAGTCTCTACCTCGTATCTCTTTTTCCTCTCCTCATCTCTCTTTCCTCTACTCGTCTCTCTTTTTCCTCTCCTCGTCATTCTTTCCTCTTTCCTTTCCTCGTCTCTCTTTTTCCTTTCCTCGTCTCTCTTTTTCCTCTCCTCGTCTCTCTTTTTTCCTCTCCTCGTCTCTTTTCCTCTTGTCTCTCTTTCCTCTCGTCTCTCTTTCCTCTCCTCGTCATTCTTTCCTCTTTCCTTTCCTCGTCTCTCTTTCCTTTCCTCGTCTCTCTTTTTCCTCTCCTCGCCTCTCTTTTTTCCTCTCCTCGTCTCTCTTTCCTCTTCTCGTCATTCTTTCCTCTTTCCTTTCCTCATCTCTCTTTCCTCTCCTCGTCTCTCTTTTTCCTCTTGTCTCTCTTTCCTCTCGTCTCTCTTTCCTCTCCTCGTCATTCTTTCCTCTTTCCTTTCCTCGTCTCTCTTTTTCCTCTCCTCGCCTCTCTTTTTCCTCTCCTCGTCTCTCTCTTTCCTCTCGTCTCTCTTTTCTCTCATCATCATTCTTTCCTCTTTCCTTTCCTCGTCTCTCTTTCCTCTCCTCGTCTCTCTTTCCTCTTCTCGTCATTCTTTCCTCTTTCCTTTCCTCGTCTCTCTTTCCTCTCCTCGTCTCTCTTTTTTCCTCTCCTCGTCTCTCTTTCCTCTTCTCGTCATTCTTTCCTCTTTCCTTTCCTCGTCTCTTTTTCCTCTCCTTGTCTCTCTTTCCTCTCCTTGTCTCTCTTTCCTCTCTTTCTTCTCCTCGTCTCTTGCTTGTTCCTCATCTTGTCCTCTCCTTGTCCGTCTGTCTTCTTCTATCCTCTCATTCCCAAAAAGTTTAAATCCCAAACTAATCCCTTTCCCATCTTCAGTTTGACTTTATTGTTGTCTTATCTTTTTAAGGCATCATTATAATGATGTAGAAAGAGATTCCTTATTCCAAGCTCAATTCAACCGATATGCAGATCACAGTCAAAAACATCTTGCTGGCGGCAAATGTCCTTGTAATTAAAAAAGGTGTTTTATTCCAAAAAACCTGAAGAAGTTTGGGGAATGGGGAAAAAAAGTTGAAAGAAAATACTAACATTTGTTGTTTTGGGGCATTAAACAAAGTTTTGGCAGTTTAATTAGCCAGATTATTGTTAATTAGGTGCTTGGCTCTGTGCGCTGGCAGTGTCAACTCTCGTTAGGCTACCTCTCCCAAATGGCTTCTCATTACACACTCAAATACAGGGTAAATGGTAATGCACAGATTCATTCTTTAGATGTTCCGCACTGTTTTGGGGGCTGTCTGACATTGAATCAGGGGGTTTTGAGGCGAGTGTGTGTGTGCACTTGTTGGGGAGAGAGGGAAGGCAGTGTGTGTGTTTGTGGGTGCGCGTGTGGGATGTGTGTGTTTGCGCGTGTGGGATGTGTGTGTGTGTGCGTGTGTGTTGGAGAGAGAGAGAGAGAATCCAGGCTTTACTCACAGCTCTGTTTCTGTCTATTTTCCTAACTTCTCCTCACTCTCTCGCAGCACTTTAAGAAGAAGAGGCGGCTCATCCCGGAGAGAACAATATGGAAATATTTTGTCCAGCTGTGCAGTGCCCTGGAGCACATGCACTCCCGTAGAGTCATGCACCGCGGTAAACAACCACTTTCATTAACTCCTATTCCTTTCTCACTTATTACCTTCATTCTTATCTATTAACCTTTTTTCTCTAATCCCCCTTTTCGTTTCCCCCTCTTTTTAATCAGTCCCACCTTTCCTCTCCCCCCTTTCCCCTTCTCTCATTCTACACCTACACTGGCAGCTTCATTAAATAGTACCTGCAAAACACCAGTCTCAACGTCAACAGTGAAGAGGCGACTCCGGGATGCTGGCCTTCTAGGCAGAAAAATCCATATCTCAGACTGGCCAATGAAAATAACATATTAAGATGGGCAAAAGAACACAGACACTGGACAGAGGAACTCTGCCTCGAAGGCCAGCATCCCGTAGTCGCCTCTTCACTGTTGACGTTGAGACTGGTGTTTTGCAGGTACTATTTAATGAAGCTGCCAGTTGAGGACTTGTGAGGCATCTGTTTCTCAAACTAGACACTCTAATGTACTTGTCCTCTTGCTCAGTTGTGCACCAGGGCCTCCCACTCCTCTTTCTATTCTGGTTAGCGCCAGTTTGTGCTGTTCTGTGAAGGGAGTAGGACACAGCGTTGTACGAGATCTTCAGTTTCTTGGCCATTTCTCACATGGAATAGCCTTCATTTCTCAGAACAAGAATAGACTGACGAGTTTCAAAAGAAAGTTCTTTGTTTCTGGCCATTTTGAGCCTGTAATCGAACCCACAAATGCTGTTGTTGATCATTAGAAAAAGGGTTTTCTAATGATCAATTAGCCTTTTAAAATGATAAACTTGGATTAGCTAACGCAACGTGCCATTGGAACACAGGAGTGATGGTTGCTGATAATGGGCCTCTTAACGCCTATGTAGATATTCCATTAAAAATCAGCCATTTCCAGCTACAATAGTCATTTACAACATTAACAATGTCTACACTGTATTTCTGATCAATTTGTATTTCTGATCAAAAATGTGATTTTCTTTAAAAAACAAGGACATTTCTAAGTACCCCAAACTTTTGAATGGTAGTGTATAAATCTGATCATTTCAATACGTATGCAAACATTCCTTTACATATCTAGACGTGGCAACAACTCAACATTCTACAACAATGTATCTTAAAATGCGCATCTATAAACATGAAAAACAAAGTAAAATGTAAACAATATTTTGGGTTACTCATGTTGGATATTGTGACCAATGATGCGAATAAATCCTGGATGACCGACAGGGGGCGCTGTATTGAAGCCGCCGCGCAGCCATCTAGGTACTCCTCAATCGTGAAAAAATATATTTTGGAAGCTATAGAAATGCATGTATTAATGTCTACATTCATTTTTGACATATTTATTCTATTACAAATACCTCAATGCATACTTTTAAATGATATTATGTGAGATAAACAACAATAATTTCCTGAAAGTATAGAGTAATAATGTTACTTTCCCCACTACTACAAAAAAATACTTAAATAAATGTAATTGAATTGAAGTACTGTGGAATTCCATTCATTCCTATGGAGGACTGCAACTACAGTCGTGGCCAAAAGTTTTGAGAATGACACAAATATTAATTTTCACAAAGTCTGCTGTCTCAGTTTGTATGATGGCAGTTTGCATATACTCCAGAATGTAATGAAGAGTGATCAGATGAATTGCAATTAATTGCAAAGTCCCTCTTTGCCATTCAAATGAACTGAATCCCAAAAAACATTTCCACTGCATTCCAGCCCTGCCACAAAAGGACCAGCTGACATCATGTCAGTGATTCTCTCGTTAACACAGGTGTGAGTGTTGATGAGGACAAGGCTGGAGATCCCAGTCATGCTGATTGACTTCGAATAACAGACTGGAAGCTTCAAAAGGAGGGTGGTGCTTGGAATCATTGTTCTTCCTCTGTCAGCCATGGTTACCTGTAAGGAAACACATGCCATCATCATTGCTTTGCACAAAAAGGGCTTCACAGGCAAAGATATTGTTGCCAGTAAGACTGCACCTAAATCAACCATTTATCGGATCATCAAGAACTTCAAGGAGAGCGGTTCAATTGTTGTGCAGAAGGCTTCAGGGCGCCCAAAAAAGTCCAGCAAGCTCCAGGACAGTCTCCTAAAGTTGATACAGCTGCGGGATCGGGGCACCACCAGTACAAAGCTTGCTCAGGAATGGCAGCAGGCAGGTGTGAGTGCATCTGCACGCACAGTGAGGCGAAGACTTTTGGAGGATGACCTGATGTCAAGAAGGGCAGCAAAGAAGCCACTTCTCTCCAGGAAAAACATCAGGGACAGACTGATATTCTGCAAAAGGTATAGGGATTGGACTGCTGAGGACTGGGGTAAAGTCATTTTCTCTGATGAATTCCCTTTCCGATTGTTTGGGGCATCCGGAAAAAAGCTTGTCCGGAGAAGACAAGGTGAGCGCTACCATCAGTCCTGTGTCATGCCAACAGTAAAGCATCCTGAGACCATTCATGTGTGGGATTGCTTCTCAGCCAAGGGAGTGCGCTCACTCACAATTTTGCCTAAGAACACAGCCATGAATAAAGGATGGTACCAACACATCCTCTGAGAGCAACTTCTCCCAACCATCCAGGAACAGTTTGGTGACAAACAATGCCTTTTCCAGCATGATGGAGCATCTTGCCATAAGGCAAAAGTGATAACTAAGTGGCTCGGGGAACAAAACATCGATATTTTGGGTCCATGGCCAGGAAACTCCCCAGACCTTAATCCCATTGAGAACTTGTGGTCAATCCTCAGGAGGCAGGTGGACAGACAAAAACCCACAAATTCTGACAAACTCCAGGCATTGATTATGCAAGAATGGGCTGCCATCAGTCAGGATGTGGCCCAGAAGTTAATTGACAGCATGCCAGGGCGGACTGCAGAGGTCTTGAAAAAGAAGGGTCAACACTGCAAATATTGACTCTTTGCATCAACTTTATGTAATTGTCAATAAAAGACTTTGACACTTATGAAATGCTTGTAATTATACTTCAGTATTCCGTAGTAACATCTGACAAAAATATCTAAAGACACTGAAGCAGCAAACTTTGTGCAAATTAATATTTGTGTCATTCTCAAAACTTTTGGCCACGGCTATACTGGGGAGTGCCAATATGGCCGACCGGTGGCTTCAAAGCCTTTCATTGGCCAATACATAGCATCAGCAATCCAGGGTTTATATACATCATTGGTTGTGAGTTTTAATATTTATTTCACCTTTATTTAACCAGGTAGGCCAGTTGAGAACAAGTTCTCATTTACAACTGTGACCTGGCCAAGATAAAGAAAAGCAGTGTGACAAAAACAACAACACAGAGTTACACATAAACAAACGTACAGTCAACAACACAATATAAAAAAATCGATGTACAGTGTGTGCAAATGTAAAAGAGTAGGGAGGTAAGGCAATAAATAGGCCATAGAGGCGAAATAATTACAATTTAGCATTAACACTGGAGTGATAGATGTGCAGATGATGATATGCAAGTACAGATACTGGGGTGCAAAATAGCAAGAAGATAAATAACAATATGGGGATGAGGTAGTTGGGTGTGCTATTTACAGATTGGCTGTGTACAGGAACAGTGATCGGTAAGCTGCTCAGACAGCTGATGCTTAAAGTTAGAGAAGGAGATATAAGTCTCCAGCTTCAGTTATTTTTGCAATTCATTCCAGTCATTGGCAGCAGAGAACTGGAAGGAAAGGCGGCCAAAGGAAGTGTTGGCTTTGGGGAGTCACAGATAAAAGGATAAATGCGGGCGAGTTCTTTTTTTATTTTTTATTTATTTCACTTTTATTTAACCAGGTAGGCTAGTTGAGAACAAGTTCTCATTTACAACTGCGACCTGGCCAAGATAAAGCAAAGCAGTGCGACACAAACAACAACACAGAGTTACACATGGAATAAACAAACATACAGTCAATAATACAATAGAAAAAGTCTATATACAATGTGTGCAAATGAGGTAGGATAAGGGAGGTAGAGGCAATAAATAGGCCATAGTGGCAAAATAATTACAATATAGTAATTAAACACTGGAGTGATAGATGTGCAGAAGATGAGTGTGCAAGTAGAGATACTGGGGTGCAAAGGAGCAAAATAAATAAAATAAATAACAGTATGGGGATGAGGTAGTTGGATGGGCTATTTACAGATGAGCTATGTACAGGTGCAGTGATCTGTGAGCTGCTCTGACAGCTGGTGCTTAAAGCTAGTGAGGGAGATATGAGTCTCCAGCTTCAGTGATTTTTGCTGTTGGTTCCAGTCATTGGCAGCAGAAAACTGGAAGGAAAGGCGGCCAAATGAGGAATTGGCTTTGGGGGTGACCAGTGAAATATACCTGCTGGAGCGCGTGCTACGGGTGGGTGCTGCTATGGTGACCAGTGAGCTGAGATAAGGCGGGCTTTACCTAGCAAAGACTTATAGATGACCTGGAGCCAGTGGGTTTGGCGACGAATATGAAGCGAGGGCCAGCCAACGAGATCATACAGGTCGCAGTGGTGAGTAGTATATGGGGCTTTGGTGACAAAACGGATGGCACTGTGATAGACTGCATCCAATTTGCTGAGTAGAGTGTTGGAGGCTATTTTGTAAATAACATCAAAGTCAAGGATCGGTAGGATAGTCAGTTTTATGAGGGTATGTTTGGCAGCATGAGTAAAGGATGCTTTGTTGCGAAATAGGAAGCCGATTCTAGCTTTAATTTTGGATTGGAGATGCTTAATGTGAGTCTGGAAGGAGAGTTTCCAGTCTAACCAGACACCTAGGTATTTGTAGTTGTCCACATATACTAAGTCAGGACCGTCCAAGTAGTGATGCTGGGCGGGCAGGCAGGTGTGGGCAGCGATCGGTTGAAGAGCATGCATTTAGTTTTACTTGCATTTAAGAGCAGTTGGAGGCCACGGAAGGAGAGTTGTATGGCATTGAAGCTCGTCTGGAGGTTAGTTAACACAGTGTCCAAAGAAGGGCCAGAAGTATATAGAATGGTGTCGTCTGCGTAGAGGTGGGTCAGGGAATCACCAGCAGAAAGAGCGACATCATTGATGTATACAGAGAAAAGAGTCTGCCCGAGGATTGAACCCTGTGGCACCCCCATAGAGACTGCCAGAGGTCCGGACAACAGGCCCTCCGATTTGACACACTGAACTCTGTCGGAGAAGTAGTTGGTGAACCAGGCGAGGCAGTCATTTGAGAAACCAAGGCTGTTGAGTCGGCCGATAAGAATGTGGTGATTGACAGAGTCGAAAGCCTTGGCCAGGTCGATGAATACAGCTGCACAGTATTGTCTCTTATCGATGGCGGTTATGATATCGTTTAGGACCTTGAGCGTGGCTGAGGTGCACCCATGACCAGCTCGGAAACCAGATTGCATCGTGGAGAAGGTACGGTGGGATTCGAAATTGTCGGTGATCTGTTTGTTAACTTGGCTTTCGAAGACCTTAGAAAGGCAGGGTAGGATAGATATAGGTCTGTAGCAGTTTGGGTCTAGAGTGTCTCCCCACTTTGAAGAGGGGGATGACCACTGCAGCTTTCCAATCTTTGGGGATCCCAGACGATACGAAAGAGAGATTGAACAGGCTAGTAATAGGGGACGCAACAATTTCGGCAGGATAATTTTAGAAAGAGAGGTTTCAGATTGTCTAGCCCGGCTGATTTGTAGGGGTCCAGATTTTATTTCTCACAACTGCATGGGTTGTTTGACACTGAACTAAAAGACATAGCTCAGGTATTTAACAGGGGAAATTGGTTGCAGGTGTGCTCATAGCGTAGAGATGCAAAGAGGACTCTAGTGCCCAAAAGCCTGTATTAGTATGGGCAGCGCCATTGAGGACTGATAAGTTGCGATATCTATACATCTCTATGGCTCAGAGGTGCCTGCAGTTAAAGGGACAGTTAACCAAAATAAATGAAATTAAAGGAAAAGTTAACTAAAAACCATTTTCTACATACACCAGTGTCCTACACACCACAGTGCCCTACACACACCACAGTGCCCTACACACACCACGGTGCCCTACACACACCACGGTGCCCTACACACACCACGGTGCCCTACACACACCACAGTGCCCTACACACACCACAGTGCCCTACACACACCGCAGTGCCCCACACACCACAGTGCCCCACAGTGCCACACACACCACAGTACCCCACACACCACAATGCCCTACACACACCACAGTGCCCTACACACACCGCAGTGCCCCACACACCACAATGTCCTACACACCACAGTGCCCCACACACCACAGTGCCCCACAGTGCCACACACACCACAGTACCCCACACACCACAGTGCCCCACACACCACAGTGCCCCACAATGCCACACACACCACAGTGACCCACACACCACAGTCCCCCACACACCACAGTGCCCTACACACACCACAGTGCCCCACACACACCACAGTGCTCCACAAAGCACAGTACCCCACACACACCACAGTGCCCCACACACCACAGTGCCCTACACACACCACCGTGCCCCACACACCACAGTGCCCTACACACACCACAGTGCCCCACACACCACAGTACCCCACACACACCATAGTGCCCCACACACCACAGTACCCCACACACACCACAGTGCCCCACACACCACAGTGCCCCACACACCACAGCGCCCCACAATGCCACACACACCACAGTGACCCACACACCACAGTGCCACACACACCACAGTGCCCTACACACCACAGTGCCCCACACCACAGTGCTCCACACACCACAGTGCCCCACACACCACAGCGCCCCACAATGCCACACACACCACAGTGACCCACACACCACAGTGCCCCACACACCACAGTGCCCCACAGTGCCACACACACCACAGTGCTCCACACACCACAGTGCCACACACACCACAGTGCTCCACACACCACAGTGCCCTACACACCATCAAGGGAAAAGTGTTGCCATAGCCAACTATACCAAAGTCAACTGCCAGTGCACAGACCTGAGGTTGAGAAACACTGACCTAGGACATTGATTGAATTTATTTGATAATTTGAAATGCTCCTAAAACTACCATGCCAATGCAGAGAACATAGATGACCTACATATATAAACCCAGTATTGTTAACAGCCTTGATAAATAACATGAACTGTTTTCTCTTTCTTTGAGACAGACATCAAGCCAGCCAACGTGTTCATCACTGCTACAGGAGAGGTGAAGCTGGGAGACCTGGGACTGGGACGCTTCTTCAGCTCCAAGACTACCGCCGCACACTCCCTAGGTAACACACACACACACAGAAACAGAAACAGTCATACACAGGAACACACACAGGAAAGTACACACAAACGCAAACAACAACAAAAAAACGTGAAATCTCATTGAAAAACACATCTACACACTGTACGGAAAGCACACACACACGACTCCTCTAACAGTCGTAGGCCTATGGCAAGTGACTGCGCTATAGGCAACTGATTTGGCACACAAAAACACACACACACACACACACACATATTTACTCTACGTTGTTCATGTGTTTCACATAACCTCATGACCAAAAAAGTCTTCAGTGGTGTTATGTGGACTGTGTCAATCAGTGGAGGCTGCTGAGGGGAGAACGGCTCATAATAATGGTCAGAACAGAGCAAATGGAATGGCATCAAACACCTGGAAACCATGTATTTGATACCATTTCACTGATTCCTATCCAGTCATTACCACAAGTCAGTTCTCCCCAATTAAGATGTCCTGTGGTCTATGTGTGCATTCCATAGGAAGTGCCCCCCTATTGATAAAACTAACACAAATGTATGTTTGTATTGGACATGTGAGGCTTGCACTTCTATGTTTCTGTTCCATTCTCTGGATGATTCCGACTGTGTATCTCTCTTAGTTGGTCAGGATATCAACCCTGAAAACATATCAACCCTGATAACATACCCTGATAACATATCAACCCTGATAGCATACCCTGATTACATATCAACCCTGATAACATACCCTGATAACATATCAACCCTGATAACATACCCTGATAACATATCAACCCTGATAGCATACCCTGATTACATATCAACCCTGATAACATACCCTGATAACATATCAACCCTGATAACATACCCTGATTACATATCAACCCTGATAACATACCCTGATAACATATCAACCCTGATAACATACCCTGATAACATATCAACCCTGATAACATACCCTGATAACATATCAACCCTGATAACATACCCTGATAACATATCAACCCTGATAACATAACAACCCTGATAACATACCCTGATAACATATCAACCCTGATAACATATCAACCCTGATAACATACCCTGATAACATATCAACCCTGATAACATATCAACCCTGATAACATATCAACCCTGATAACATAACAACCCTGATAACATACCCTGATAACATATCAACCCTGATAACATACCCTGATGACATATCAACCCTGATAACATACCCTGATAACATATCAACCCTGATAACATACCCTGATAACATACCAACCCTGATAACATATCAACCCTGATAACATATCAACCCTGATAACATACCATGATAACATATCAACCCTGATAACATACCCTGATAACATATCAACCCTGATACCATACCCTGATAACATATCAACCCTGATTACATACCCTGATAACATATCAACCCTGATAACATACCCTGATAACATATCAACCCTGATAACATACCCTGATTACATATCAACCCTGATAACATACCCTGATAACATATCAACCCTGATTACATACCCTGATAACATATCAACCCTGATAACATACCCTGATAACATATCAACCCTGATAACATACCCTGATTACATATCAACCCTGATAACATACCCTGATTACATATCAACCCTGATAACATACCCTGATAACATATCAACCCTGATAACATACCCTGATAACATATCAACCCTGATAACATAACAACCCTGATAACATACCCTGATAACATATCAACCCTGATAACATACCCTGATAACATATCAACCCTGATAACATACCCTGATAACATATCAACCCTGATAACATACCCTGATAACATATCAACCCTGATAACATACCCTGATAACATATCAACCCTGATACATACCCTGATAACATATCAACCCTGATACCATACCCTGATCACATATCAACCCTGATAACATACCCTGATCACATATCAACCCTGATAACATACCCTGATAACATATCAACCCTGATTACATATCAACCCTGATAACATATCAACCCTGATTACATATCAACCCTGATAACATATCAACCCTGAAAACATACCCTGATAACATATCAATCCTGATAACATACCCTGATTACATATCAACCCTGATAACATATCAACCCTGATAACATACCCTGATGACATATCAACCCTGATAACATACCCTGATAACATATCAACCCTGATAACATAACAACCCTGATAACATACCCTGATAACATATCAACCCTGATGACATATCAACCCTGATAACATACCCTGATAACATATTAACCCTGATGACATATCAACCCTGATAACATACCCTGATAACATATCAACCCTGATAACATACCCTGATAACATATCAACCCTGATAACATACCCTGATAACATACCAACCCTGATAACATACCCTGATAACATACCAACCCTGATAACATACCCTGATAACATACCAACCCTGATAACATACCCTGATAACATATCAACCCTGATAACATAACAACCCTGATAACATACCCTGATAACATACCAACCCTGATAACATACCCTGATAACATATCAACCCTGATAACATACCCTGATAAAATATCAACCCTGATAACATACCCTGAAAACATATCAACCCTGATAACATACCCTGATAACATATCAACCCTGATAACATACCCTGAAAACATATCAACCCTGATAACATACCCTGATAACATATCAACCCTGATAACATACCCTGATAACATATCAACCCTGATAACATACCCTGATAACATATCAACCCTGATACCATACCCTGATAACATATCAACCCTGATAACATACCCTGATAACATATCAACCCTGATAACATATCAACCCTGATAACATACCCTGATAACATATCAACCCTGATAACATACCCTGATTACATATCAACCCTGATAACATACCCTGATTACATATCAACCCTGATAACATACCCTGATAACATATCAACCCTGATAACATACCCTGATAACATATCAACCCTGATAACATAACAACCCTGATAACATACCCTGATAACATATCAACCCTGATAACATACCCTGATAACATATCAACCCTGATAACATACCCTGATAACATATCAACCCTGATAACATACCCTGATAACATATCAACCCTGATAACATACCCTGATAACATATCAACCCTGATACCATACCCTGATCACATATCAACCCTGATAACATACCCTGATCACATATCAACCCTGATAACATACCCTGATAACATATCAACCCTGATTACATATCAACCCTGATAACATATCAACCCTGATTACATATCAACCCTGATAACATATCAACCCTGAAAACATACCCTGATAACATATCAATCCTGATAACATACCCTGATTACATATCAACCCTGATAACATATCAACCCTGATAACATACCCTGATGACATATCAACCCTGATAACATACCCTGATAACATATCAACCCTGATAACATAACAACCCTGATAACATACCCTGATAACATATCAACCCTGATGACATATGAACCCTGATAACATACCCTGATAACATATTAACCCTGATGACATATCAACCCTGATAACATACCCTGATAACATATCAACCCTGATAACATACCCTGATAACATATCAACCCTGATAACATACCCTGATAACATACCAACCCTGATAACATACCCTGATAACATACCAACCCTGATAACATACCCTGATAACATACCAACCCTGATAACATACCCTGATAACATATCAACCCTGATAACATAACAACCCTGATAACATACCCTGATAACATACCAACCCTGATAACATACCCTGATAACATATCAACCCTGATAACATACCCTGATAAAATATCAACCCTGATAACATACCCTGAAAACATATCAACCCTGATAACATACCCTGAAAACATATCAACCCTGATAACATACCCTGAAAACATATCAACCCTGATAACATACCCTGATAACATATCAACCCTGATAACATACCCTGATAACATATCAACCCTGATAACATACCCTGATAACATATCAACCCTGATACCATACCCTGATAACATATCAACCCTGATAACATACCCTGATAACATATCAACCCTGATTACATATCAACCCTGATAACATATCAACCCTGATTACATATCAACCCTGATAACATATCAACCCTGATAACATACCCTGATGACATATCAAACCTGATAACATACCCTGATGACATATCAACCCTGATAACATACCCTGATAACATACCGACCCTGATAACATATCGACCCTGATAACATACCCTGATAACATACCGACCCTGATAACATACCGACCCTGATAACATATCAACCCTGATAACATACCCTGATAACATATCAACCCTGATAACATACCCTGATTACATATCAACCCTGATAACATACCCTGATTACATATCAACCCTGATAACATACCCTGATAACATATCAACCCTGATAACATACCCTGATAACATATCAACCCTGATAACATACCCTGATAACATATCAACCCTGATAACATACCCTGATTACATATCAACCCTGATAACATATCAACCCTGATAACATACCGACCCTGATAACATACCCTGATAACATATCGACCCTGATAACATATCAACCCTGATAACATACTGACCCTGATAACATACTGACCCTGATAACATATCAACCCTGATAACATATCGACCCTGATAACATATCGACCCTGATAACATATCGACCCTGATAACATATCAACCCTGATAACATACCCTGATAACATATCAACCCTGATAACATACCCTGATAACATACCGACCCTGATAACATACCGACCCTGATAACATATCAACCCTGATAACATACCCTGATAACATATCAACCCTGATAACATAACAACCCTGATAACATACCCTGATTACATATCAACCCTGATAACATACCCTGATAACATATCAACCCTGATAACATACCCTGATAACATATCAACCCTGATAACATACCCTGATACAATACCGACCCTGATAACATACCCTGATAACATATCAACCCTGATAACATATCAACCCTGATAACATACTGACCCTGATAACATACTGACCCTGATAACATATCAACCCTGATAACATATCGACCCTGATAACATATCAACCCTGATAACATACCCTGATAACATACCCTGATAACATATCAACCCTGATAACATACCCTGATAACATATCAACCCTGATAACATACCCTGATAACATATCAACCCTGATAACATACCCTGATAACATATCAACCCTGATAACATACCCTGATAACATATCAACCCTGATAACATTACATACCTTGATACATTACATACCCTGATAACATAACATACCCTGATAACATATCAACCCTGATAACATTACATACCCTGATAACATTACATACCCTGATAACATATCAACCCTGATAACATGGTCTTTAACCCATTAGATATTAATAAAGAGTAAATATAAACAATAAATATAATCATTGTGTTGATCCAGATTCAAATTTCCTGAGATTTACCAGAGATGAGTCTATCACTTGTGATTACTATAATGTTAAGCAATTTAACAACCTGTATAGCAGTTGATCTAATTCCAAGACAAGCTTATTTTCTACCTTTCATTTGAACATTCGCAGTCTTCCTAAAAATCATGACCACCTTGTTCATTATCCGTCTTCTCTCAATCATTCCATTGTTGCCCTTTCAAAAATATGGTTGACTGAAGAGACAACCATGCTTTATGACTTGTCTCCTAATAATGCTTTTCATCACTGTACAACCTCAAGAGTGGGAGGAGGGGCCATTTTTGTTCATAAACTTTTTAAATTCTTTGTAGGAGAGGACCTCGCACTCACATCTGATAACATTGATGTTGAATCTCTTTTCATAGAAATTCCCTCCTGTTCATTTTTTGGGAGTAAAAAAGTGGTAATTAGATGCATCTATCGGCCACCCGATTCTAAGATTAGTAGAGTCATGTATATCCTTGCATCAACCTTGGATTTCATTAATAATTCAAATAAAATGTGTTTTCTATTGGGTGATTACAACAAACTTATTTAAAAGTGAGAACCACTCACTGACATCTGACTTTTTGAATATTTTATCTGTATCTCCTCATCTACAGTTGAAGTTGGAAGTTTACATACACTTAGGTTTCAACCCAAAACATCTCTTGCCTTAGGTTCCAATATACAATACATGATAATCTATTACATTACATGAAGATCATATTGTAATTTTTCCTATAGAGTGCTGTAATGCATTTTAATTGTCAGCCATAGGGTACAGTTGAAGTCGGAAGTTTACATACACTTAGGTTGGCGTCATTAAAACTCGTTTTTCAACCACTCCACATATTTCTTGTTAACAAACTATAGTTTTGGCAAGTCGGTTAGGACATCTACTTTGTGCATGACACAAGTAATTTTTCCAACAATTGTTTACAGACAGATTATTTCACTTATAATTCACTGTATCACAATTCCAGTGGGTCAGAAGTTTACATACACTAAGTTGACTGTGCCTTTAAACAGCTTGGAAAATTCCAGAAAATGATGTCATGGCTTTAGAAGCTTCTGATAGGCTTATTGACATCATGTGAGTCAATTGGGGGTGTACCTGTGGATGTATTTCAAGGCCTACCTTCAAACTCAGTGCCTCTTTGCTTAACATCATGGGAAAATCAAAAGAAATCAGCCAAGACCTCAGAAAAGAAATTGCAGACCTCCACAAGTCTGGTTCAACCTTCAATTTCCAAACGCCTGAAGGTACCACGTTCATCTGTACAAACAATAGTACGCAAGTATAAACACCATGGGACCACGCAGCCATCATACCACTCAGGAAGGAGACGCGTTCTGTCTCCTAGAGATGAACGTACTTTGGTGCGAAAAGTGAAAATCAATCCCAGAACAACAGCAAAGGACCTTGTGAAGATGCTGGAGGAAACAGGCACAAAATGATCTATATCCACAGTAAAACAAGTCCTATATCGACATATCCTGAAAGGCCACTCAGCAAGGAAGAAGTCACTGCTCCAAAACAACCATAAAAAAGCCAGACTACGGTTTGCAACTGCACACGGGGGACAAAGATCGTACATTTTAGAGAAATGTCCTCTGGTCTGATGAAACAAAAATAGAACTGTTTGGCCATAATGACGATCGTTATGTTTAGAGGAAAAAGGGGGAGACTTGCAAGCCGAAGGACACCATCCCAACCATGAAGCATGGGGGTGGCAGCATCATGTTGTGGGGGTGCTTTGCTGCAGGAGGGACTGGTGCACTTCACAAAATAGATGGCATCATGAGGTAGGACAATTATGTGGATATATTGAAACAACATCTCAAGACATCAGTCAGGAAGTTAAAGCTTGGCCGCAAATTGGTCTTCCAAATGGACAATGACCCCAAGCATACTTCCAAAGTTGTGGCAAAATGGCTTAAGGACAACAATGTCAAGGTATTTGAGTGGCCATCACAAAGCGCTGACCTCAATCCTATAGAACATTTGTGGGCAGAACTGAAAAAGCGTGTGTGAGCAAGGAGGCCTACAAACCTGACTCAGTTACACCAGCTCTGTCAGGAGGAATGGGCCAAAATTTACCCAACTTATTGTGGGAAGCTTGTGAAAGGCTACCCGAAACGTTTGACCCAAGTTAAACAATTTAAAAGGCAATGCTACCAAATACTAATTGAGTGCATGTAAACTTCTGACCCACTGGGAATGTGATGAAAGAAATAAAAGTTTAAATAAATCATTATCGCTACTATTATTCTGACATTTCACGTTCTTAAAATAAAGTGGTGATCTTAACTGACCTAAGACAGGGAATTTTTTGTAGGATTAAATATCAGGAATTGTGAAAAACTGAGGTTAAATGTATTTGGCTAAGGTGTATGTAAACATCCGACTTCAACTGTTGATAGTTTACAGACACCTTAGCCAAATACATCTAACCTCAATTTTTTATATATATATGTATAAAACCCTTTTTGAGGACTCAAACCTCTTCTAGAACACAAATTGTCTCTGTAGGGCCTGGCTACCCATAAAAACGTATGTTCACTTCAAAAAGTTTGTTGAAGGTTTACATTAACCATACGTGTAAAAATTGCTACTCAACTAACAACTCACTTCTATGCAACAAGAAGGTTTCACCCCCCAAAAATTGCCTCTCAACTAGCAACCTACTTCTATACAACAAGAAGATTTCACAAAATCAGAGGCCTCAAACCTTTTAATAGAGTACCAAAGGACTAAACTCTGTAATAAAACAAAGTACTTGAACACTTATACATCACAGATACATATCACTCATTGCATGCACTATTTTAACCTGATTTGGTTCTTTTAAAATGATATTGGTCTCGACTCACCCAGCAATTCTGCCATCAATCAGGAGATTAAGAGTTGACTCCCCAAAGTGAGTTGTGCACAGCCTTCTCTCTTTCCTCTGGATCAACACACAGTTGATAAGTTTTCTTATTGTTGTTGTTGTTCAGAACAATTCATCTGGGTCACGGCACCAAGTGTTAGCAATTTAAGTTATTCTTCAATAACACCAACTCCAAAGCAAATCACTGGGAGAAAAATAGGTTTATTTGAGAAGGACAAATCAAGATGTGGGAGGTAGATGTTTAGTCTCCCCTCTCCTCAGCTTTTCTCCACTGAACAAACGAACAGGATGCCATTTATAACCCCCCCACCCTAGCCTGGGGTTGACCAATCAGAAGTCCTTGCAGTACAACTTGTCCAATGGCCAAATAACAAGTATCCTGCTCTCGACTCAATGTACAGACAAATGAAAACGTGGCACACGTAGCTGAGTTCAGGAGTGACATTCCACAGATTCTAAACAGATGTTGAACCGAAACCCAACTCCTATTTACATTGACAATTCCCTATTGACCATTAATTCTAGTACTCTCATCCTCTCATCCTCTGCATTGTGTATTTATCTTCAAAATATTCTAATACTTGGACATGATTTGGAAAGGCACACACCTGTCTATATAAGGTCCCACAGTTGACAGTGCATGTCAGAGCAAAAACTAAATCATGAGGTCGAAGGAATTGTCCGTAGAGCTCAGTGGCAGGATTGTGTCGAGGCACAGATATGGGGAAGGGTACCAAAACATGTCTGCAGCATTGAAGGTCCCCAAGAACACAGTGGCCTCCATCAGTCTTAAATGGAAGAAGTTTGGAACCACCAAGTCTTCCTAGAGCTGGCCGCCCGGCCAAACTGAGCAATCGGGGGAGAAGAGCCTTGGTTAGGAAGTTGACCAAAAACCCAATGGTCAGCTCCAGAGTTCCTTTGTGGAGATGGGAGAACCTTCCAGAAGGACAACCATCTCTGCAGCACTCCACCAATCAGACCTTTATGGTAGAGTGGCCAGACGGAAGCCACTCCTCAGTAAAAGGCACATGACAGCCCGCTTAGATTTTGATAAAAGGCACCTAAAGGACTCTCAGTCCATAATAAACCAGATTCTCTGGTCTGATGAAACCAAGATTGAACTCTTTGGCCTGAATGCCAAGCGTCACGTCTGGAGGAAACCTAGCACCATCCCCACATCGCCGTAGCATCATGCTGTGGGGAGGTTTTTCAGCGGAAGGGACTGGGAGACTTGTCAGGATTGAGGGAAAGATGAAAGGAGCAAAGTACAGAGAGATCCTTGATGAAAACCTGCTCCAGAGCGCTCAGGACCTCAGACTGGGGTGAAGGTTCAACTTCCAATGGGACAACGACCTTAAGCACACAGCAAGAACACGTAGGAGTGGCTTCGGGACAAGTCTCTGAATGTCCTTGAGTGGCCCAGCCAGAGCCCGGACTTGAACCAGATCGAACATCTCTGGAGAGACCTGAACATAGCTGTGCAGCGACGCTCCCCATCCAACCTGACAGAGCTTGAGAGGATCTGTAGAGAAGAATGTGAGAAACTCCCCAAATACAGGTGTACCAAGCTTGTAGCGTCATACTCACGAAGACTCAAGTCTGTAATCGCTGCCAAATATGCTTCAACAAAGTACTGAGTAAAGAGTCTGAATACTTATGGCAATGTGATATTTCAGTTTTTTTTATATAGATTTGCAGAAAATTTGCTTTGTCATTATGGAGTATTGTGTGTAGATTGATGGGGGGAAAATTACAATTTAATCAATTTTAGAATAAGGCTGTAAGGTAACAAAATGTGGAACAAGTCAAGGGGTCTGAATACTCTCCGAATGCACTGTAATTGACTATATGTTAGAGAATTATGTGTTGATGCAAATGGCTGTGCATCTACCAGGGCCACGATATCTTGTGGTGTGCCTTTGTCATTCCTAATCTATATCAATGACCTTGCTGCTGGGTCTTCTACCGTACTTCCTATTCGCTTTGCTGATGATACCAATTTTATTTTATCACACAAGAATTTTGATTCAGTAATTAATGAAGCCAACGGATCACCACCTCAAGCTGAACCTCGGCAAGACGGAGCTGCTCTTCCTCCCGGGGAAGGACTGCCCGTTCCATGATCTCGCCATCTCTGTTGACAACTCAATTGTGTCCTCCTCCCAGAGTGCTAAGAGCCTTGGCGTGACCCTGGACAACACCCTGTCGTTCTCCGCTAACATCAAGGCGGTGACCCGATCCTGTAGGTTCATGCTCTACAACATTCGCAGAGTACGACCCTGCCTTACACAGGAAGCGGCGCAGGTCCTAATCTAGGCACTTGTCATCTCCCGTCTGGATTACTGCAACTCGCTGCTGGCGGGGCTCCCTGCCTGTGCCATTAAACCCCTACAACTCATCCAGAACGCCGCGGCCCGTCTGGTGTTCAACCTTCCCAAGTTCTCTCACGTCACCCCGCTCCTCCGCACACTCCACTGGCTTCCATTTGAAGCTCGCATCTGCTACAAGACCATGGTGCTTGCCTACGGAACTGTGAGGGGAACGGCACCTCCGTACCTTCAGGCTCTGATCAGTCCCTACACCCAAAGAAGGGCACTGCGTTCATCCACCTCTGGCCTGCTGGCCCCCCTACCTCTGCGGAAGCACAGTTCCCGCTCAGCCAGGTCAAAACTGTTCGCTGCTCTGGCACCCCAATGGTGGAACAAGCTCCCTCACGACGCCAGGACAGCGGAGTCAATCACCACCTTCCGGAGACACCTGAAACCCCACCTCTTTAAGGAATACCTGGGATAGGATAAATTAATCCTTCTAACCCCCCCCCCCCCAAAAAGATATAGATGTACTATTGTAAAGTGGTTGTTCCACTGGATATCATAAGGTGAATGCACCAATTTGTAAGTCGCTCTGGATAAGAGCGTCTGCTAAATGACGTAAAAGTAAACTCAGGGATGGCCAAACTTTCTGAATGGTTCCAGATAAACAAATTATCTTTAAATGTAAAAAAATCAAAAAAAATTGTATTCACTAGTAAGAATAAGAAAGTGATAAAATCTGTTAGTATTTTACCTTCATTTAACTAGGCAAGTCAGTTTAGAACAAATTCTTATTTACAATGACAGCCAAAGAACAGTGGGTTAACTGTCTTGTTCAGGGGCAGAACAACACATTTTTACCTTGTCAGCTCAGGGATTTGACTAAGCAACCTTTCAGTTACTGGCCCAAAGCTCTAACCACTAGGATACCTGCCTAGTATCATCAGAAAGATTAGTGTTTTAGTTCATAAGTCTTGCTTCTTAACTCTATTCTATAGCTTAATTTACCCATATCTCATTTACTGTAATATTTTCTGGGCCAGTACATATGCCTTCTACCTACACAATTTACTCATCCTGCAAAATACATTTGCAAGACAAGCCACCTCCTCTAATTACCTGTCTCCATCTGCACTGGGAGTCAGTCAGCCTGATGAACCAAACTACTCAGTAATCTTCTCAATATAGCCTAACTCTCACACACTCACACATTTAAACAAAACAAATATATATATATATTTTGGGGAGATTACTGATCAATTCATTCATACATTTATAATTAGTATGTTTTGTTATCTGTTTTAGCAAACCTTTTTTATTCTTGTACTTAGGTATTGTATATATTTTTTTGTGGGGTGGTTTTCATATCAGCCCTTGGGCTTCCAACCACACCTGCACATTGTTTTTTATTTATCTGTATTGTTGTCTATCACTTGCTTTCTTTGGTGCAAATAAATAAAACTAAAAACTAAAACTAGCCTCAGAGAGCAGCACCTTTTTAACAAACCCTCTTCGGTCTCCTTGGCAACTGCTCACAGTGTCATGCTCCATTAAGGTTGCTGACCTACGCATGCGTTTGCATATGCAAATATATTCAGTGTCTGCTTTCCCCCCTTTAGGTAGAGATGGAAAGATGGGCTGGGTTTTAGGGGGTTTGGGCTAGAGATGGAATGATTGTCAAACCAATAGATGGGCTGGGTTTTAGGGGGTTTTGGGATGGAAATGGAATGATTGTCAAACCAATAGATGGGCTGGGTTTTAGGGGGTTTTGGGATGGAAATGGAATGATTGTCAAACCAATAGATGGGCTGGGTTTTAGGGGGTTTGGGCTAGAGATGGAATGATTGTCAAACCAATAGATGGGCTGGGATTTGTGGGGCTGAAGATGGAATGATTGTCGAACCAATTAGCGTATGATGCCTGTTGGTTTTGTGGATTGACTTGTCACCCAAACAAAAGTATCAGTGTATTGTCGCTAGTGAGGTGTTTTATATATTGGTATTTGATTCTCTTTCCATTATTAGCTGCTGGTCTTGGGGCCCTATTCAATCAAAAGTTGGCTAAATGATTTTGGGTATAAAAATATGCAGTAAGTCATGTCAGAAGCTAGCAGATTCATAACTTACCAACAACAGCTGCAAAATTCCACGTTTTGAAGTTAATTTTCCTTGTTTTGGCTAACAACACTCATGAATCTAGCAAATACGTTTTGTGGGTCAGAGTGCAGAATTTATTTAGTTTCATAGCACAAAGGTTTGTTAGCACATTTCTCACACTGGCTTTAGCCACGGAGGGAACAGGCCTGCCCCGGAAAGTTCAGGGGGTGCCTAGCAACACGTTCCTCGAAGTCAACATATGCATTGAGCGACAAAGTCCCACGACAGCTAAAATGGCTTTGAAAAAACAAGATTTCAGCTAATAAAGAAACATATCTAACTAAATAACTACATTATGGCATTCACTAATCATAAACGATTGACAAATAAATGTCGGTACATTTGTGGACAGAATTCATGTTTACTCAACCTTTTAAGTGTATTTTGTATTGTCACTATCCACTCCCCATTGGCAAATCAATTGGAATTGCAAAGTGTTGCTGTAGTCATCAGTAAAGCTATGTATTAATGATTGTTCAAGCCCCATGTACTTGTCTCAATTTCAAATGTACGATTTATTGTTAAAAAGCAGTTGTCTAAAACCAGACCTTTTTGTCTCAGTGGGGACACCATACTATATGTCTCCAGAGAGGATCCACGAGGGTGGCTACAACTTCAAGTCAGACATCTGGTCCCTGGGATGCCTTCTCTATGAGGTAGGTTTACTGCTTTTTCATTTTAGTGATTTAGCAAACCCTCTTATCCAGAGCGACTTACAGGAGCAATTAGCGTTAAGTGACTTGCTCAAGGGCACATCAACAGATGTTTCACCTATTCGGCTCGGGGGTCTGAACCAGCGATGTTTCAATTAATGGTCCAACGCTCTTAACCGCTAGGCTACCTGCTGCTTAACAGGTGAGAGTTAGTGCTCGGCTAGATCACACTCCTGCATACCCACTAGCTCTCCAGGAAACATTTACGCATCTGAAACACAGTAGGACTGCGGACACTCAAACTATCAATTAAACCAAATCCTGCTTGGCTGGGAGAAACATATCTAGATGGAGAGGCCTATGTAATTGTAGTTGAAACACTGATTACTATTCCCAATACAATTCATTGGAAATTATACACCCAGTTTGGCTGGGGTAGGCCGTCATTGTAAATAAGAATTTGTTTTTAACTGACTTGCCTAGTTAAATAAATAAAGGTTACATTTAAAAATTAAAAACATCCTTAATATTAGCGATTGCGCACCAGCTGTTAACAGAGACACACCTGACGTCGCCGTTCTGTCCTGCTGATGTACAGAAAACCCAGCTAGATTTGTATTTTCCATGTCCTTGTTCATCCGCGACTCTTAAAACATAGGATATTATAGTTCTTCAGATCACTTTGATAGGATAGTCTCGAATGGAGCTCGTCCAGGTCATTCTCTAGGGATTGCACGTTCGCCAATACAACGGATGGTGGAGGCAGTTTATCCACTCGCTGACGTAGTCCCGTCAGGTATCCCGCACGCCGGCCTCTATAACGCTGTCTTTTCCTCCTCCGAGTGTCAGGGATTTGGAACTGGTCCGAGATCAGCAGTATGTCTTTCACTTCCGATTCATTGTAGTAGAAATTCTCATCCAAATTGAGGTTAGTGATCACTGCTTTGATGTCCAGAAGCTCTTTTAGGTCATAGGAAACGATGGCGGAAACATTACAGTGCCTTCAGAAAGTATTGTTTTTGTTGTGTTACAAATTGGGATTAAAATGGATTTGTCATTTTTTGTGAATGACCTACACAAAATTCTCTAAGTATTTGTATTTTGTATTTATTATGTATCCCCATTAGCTTCTACCAAAGTAATGTCAAAGCGGAAGAAAATTCGAACATTTGAAAAAATGTATGAAAAATAAAAACGTAATATACACTATATATACAAAAGTATGTAGACACCCCTTCAAATGTGTGGATGCGGCTATTTCAGCCACACCCGTTGCTGACAGCTGTATAAAATTGAGCACACAGCCATGCAATCTCCATAGACAAACATTGGCAGTATAATGGCCTTACTGAAGTGCTCAGTGACTTTCAACATGGCACCATCATAGGATGCCACCTTTCCAACAAGTCAGTTTGTCAAATGTCTGCCCTGCTAGAGCTGCCCCAGTCAACTGTAAGTGCTGTTATTGTGAAGTGTAAACGTCTAGGAGCAACAATGGCTCAGCCACGAGGTGGTAGGCCACACAAGCTCACAGAACAGGACCGCCAAGTGCTGAATTGCTCAGCATGTAAAAATTCTCTGTCCTCGGTTGCAACACTCACTTCCGAGTTCCAAACTGTGTCTGGAAGCAACGTCAGCACAAGAACTGTTAGTCGGGAGCTTCATAAAATGGGTTTCCATGGCCGAGCAGCCGCACACAAGTATAAGATCACCATGCGCAATGCCAAGCGTCTACTGGAGTGGTGTAAAGCTCACCACCATTGGACTCTGAAGCAGTGGAAACGCTTTCTCTGGAGTGATAAATCACGCTTCATCATCTGGCAGTCCAACGGACGAATCTGGGATTGGCGAATGCAAGGAGAACGCTACCTGCCCAAATGCATAGTGCCAACTGTAAAGTTTGGTGGAGGAGGAATATTGGTCTGGGGCTGTTCGTCGGCATTTATGGGGCACCTGACAAGACACTTTATATCTCACCTCAGTGTTGTATAGTGACTGAGTTTTCAAACCAAATATAGTATGGAGAAAAGTGAGATTTTTTTTTACTTATCCCCACTTCAATTGTTGAAGTTTTTATAGTTTCCCTCCACACTAATTATTTGCTGTACGGATGTGTGCGTAACTGTGTACGCATCCATGTTTCCTGCATGTGTGTCTACACGTGTGTGTGTGTGTGTGTGTGTGTGTGTGTGTGTGTGTGTGTGTGTGTGTGTGTGTGTGTGTGTGTGTGTGTGTGTGTGTGTGACAACACACAAAAATAACAGAAACAGCTCATTCATACAGCTCACAATTCCATTATTCTGGATGCTGACGCTGCGTCAGCGTTATTAAACTGTCAATAACAATGCTTCTTCAGTCAGTCATGGACTTGGCATTCTCTGTTGATAAATACTAGGGCTGCATCACAAATGGCACCCTATTCCTTATTTAGTGCACTACTTTTGACCAGAACCCTATGGGAGCCCTATGGGCCCCGGTCATAAATAATGCACTACATAGGGAATAGGGTGCCATTTGGGATGAAGGCTAGAGCTCGCTGGGCCTAAGGGGCTGTGTGCTGTGTTGTGAGGGAGGCTGAATGGCCAGCAGTATGTGTTGTGAGGGAGGCTGAATGGCCAGCAGTATGTGTTGTGAGGGAGACTGAATGGCCAGCAGTATGTGTTGTGAGGCAGGCAGTATGTGTTGTGAGGGAGGCTGAATGGCCAGCAGTGTGTGTTGTGAGGGAGGCTGAATGGCCAGCAGTATGTGTTGTGAGGGAGACTGAATGGCCAGCAGTATGTGTTGTGAGGGAGGCTGAATGGCCAGCAGTGTGTGTTGTGAGGGAGGCTGAATGGCCAGCAGTATGTGTTGTGAGGAGGGCTGAATGGCCAGCAGTATGTGTTGTGAGGAGGGCTGAATGGCCAGCAGTATGTGTTGTGAGGAGGGCTGAATGGCCAGCAGTATGTGTTGTGAGGGAGGCTGAATGGCCAGCAGTATGTGTTGTGAGGGAGGCTGAATGGCCAGCAGTATGTGTTGTGAGGGAGGCTGAATGGCCAGCAGTATGTGTTGTGAGGGAGGCTGAATGGCCAGCAGTATGTGTTGTGAGGGAGGCTGAATGGCCAGCAGTATGTGTTGTGAGGGAGGCTGAATGGCCAGCAGTATGTGTTGTGAGGGAGGCTGAATGGCCAGCAGTATGTGTTGTGAGGGAGACTGAATGGCCAGCAGTATGTGTTGTGAGGAGGGCTGAATGGCCAGCAGTATGTGTTGTGAGGGAGGCTGAATGGCCAGCAGTATGTGTTGTGAGGGAGGCAGAATGGCCAGCAGTATGTGTTGTGAGGAGGGCTGAATGGCCAGCAGTATGTGTTGTGAGGGAGGCTGAATGGCCAGCAGTATGTGTTGTGAGGGAGGCAGAATGGCCAGCAGTGTGTGTTGTGAGGGAGGCAGAATGGCCAGCAGTATGCCTCTCACATCTTCCATGCAGCATCACCAGGTAACTGCATGGAATGTAATTCTCAACTACTCTCTCTCTGTTGGTCTCTGCTTATATTTACATATAAAATGTCCCTCTGTCTCCCCCTTCCTTGTCTCTCTCTTTCACTTGCTCTCCTCTGCCATGGGACAAACAATATCGAAATCAATAATATTGATAGGGAGCTTCACAGAGTTTTAAATGGGAATCAGAGAAAGAACGTCAATGTTATAGTGATTTGATTTTCATTCCAAGAGTCTCACTTGACAGACTGTTAACATAAATGTTCAAATTGAGTAGCTGGCTAGCGCACGTAAGATTTTGGTTCTGGATTCTGAAATTACAATTCCACTGGACTAGAGCTATTTAGACTCAGATGTTTTTCCAAAGAAAGTACTGGAGAGAGAGAGATGTGTGTATATATATATAATCATACTCATGCAGACACCATGATAATCTTCAAAGAACTTGGCTGATTGATATACAGATACACGGAAGGTGGGAGCCAATATAACCACAATTACAAATCTCTTTCACCATTTTCTTCCACTCGCTCGTACACACGCACGCAAATACACGCACCCATTGCTAAGAGACTATTAGTTAAACAGAAGTGTTCCTTCCTTTGTGATTTAATATTTTGGGGTCTGTTTTGTTGTAAAGGAGTGTGTGGGTTTAGTTTCAGTCCATTAACATGTAGTACAGAAAACTATTTACTGTATATGTTCATATATTTATTCATATTTAGAAACTTTGTATATATATATATGAATAAATATGTGAATGCTTTCTGAAAGACAAGGAGGGTAGCGATATCCTTTCTGAAAGCATTGTATCTTAACAGTGCTGTATAGTTCCCCCTCCTTCCCTGTGTGTGTGTGTGTGTGTGTGTGTGTGTGTGTGTGTGTGTGTGTGTGTGTGTGTGTGTGTGTGTGTGTGTGTGTGTGTGTGTGTGTGTGTGTGTGTGTGTGTGTGTGTGTGTGTGTGTGTGTCCCCTATCCTCTCCCTTCGCCTACCCTCTGTCTGGCCCAATCTCAAATCAATCCTTAAGGCCTATGCCCCATGCATTTGTGGAGATCTGAGAGCATTTCCCCTTGCCCTCTGATAGGCTAGCTAGGTGTAAGTTTCACCATGTTGCTTATACCGATCATATCGTCTCAGATCTTCACAAGTGCATAGGGTTTAGAGGTCTATTTGGGATTGGGCCACTGATCATGCTAATGAGCATGGGTCACAGCTCGGCGTCAAAGGTTACAATAATTATCGGATTCCTCCCTATTAAAAATATAACCATCTCTATCAGGCAAGTCCACTCAGCCCATCTCACCATGACCAGGCATGAGAATGAAAGAAACGAGAGATTGAGAGATAATAAGTAATGATGAAATACATTTGTTATTATACACTGGGTGGTTCGAGCCCTGAATGCTAATTGGCTGACAGTGACAATATATCTTCCAAACACCGGCTTTATTATTATCACGGGTTACCAACATATTCAAATAATGATTGACATATTTTCATTAACTTTATTTTAATTCATTTATTCATACTATTTCATCCTTCCACAAGACATAGTCCCAACACAAATCTAGGGTTGCTAGAGAGTAGCTGGCTAGCGCACGTAAGCAGTCATTCAGTCTTTTTTGTTTTGTATCTATAGCCTCGAACCAGTCGTTCAGTCTTTTTGTTCTGTATCTATGGACGCGACCCAGTTGTTAGTTCTAAAATGTTCTATTGTCATACTGGCTGGCAACGTTCTTATCCCTTGCTTGCTAGCTAGCCAACTACGGCTAATTTAGTCACGTCAAAAAGTGCAGCCAGAATAACAGAAAAGTAGTTACATTTGCACTTGTTTAAGCTGTTTTCTAGTGACACTTATTTAAATACATCATAACAATGAGCTAATGAGGCACGATTTCGCCTGGCATAGAAAATGTGCTCACTCGTCAGGACACTGTTGTTCAGAGGAGCTAGCCAACAACACAGCTACAGGAACACACTCACTTTAAAATGAAGCTGGAAAGACTGCAAATTAGCTGCGTTTCGTTTGACCTTTTTTCAATAGAATTTTTGTTGTATATATCCATAAAAATGATGCCAGCTGATTCATGATTTCGACTGGCTAAGAAACGCTGCCTGTCTGTCTGTTTCGTCCCGACTCCCGACACAGCTGGAGATCGAATTTGAATAATCAAACTATGTTGCAAATGTCAGAGACAGACAGCAAGGTTTATACAAATCTCTGCTGTTGAAAACCTAATGTTAGTCTAAAAGAAATGTGAGATAATGTCTAGATGCTTTTTATAGTGGAGATCAAGTTTATAAATTGCCTGGCTGGGCTGATGATCCAGTGGATTGCGCAGTCAGATGGAACAGAGTAAATAGGAATTTTAACGTTGTATATTTAGCCAGTGGTAACTTGTGGAATAGACACTGGCTGGAATGCGGTACTAACCAATCAGCAATCAGGATTAGACCCACCCGTTGTATAACAGACCGTATACCACGGGTATGACAAAACATTTATTTTTACTGCTCTAATTACTTTGGTAACCAGTTTATAATAGCAATAAGGCTCCTCGGGGGTTTGTGGTATATGGCCAAAATACCACGGCTAAGGGCTGTGTTAGCATTGCGTCGTGCCTAAGATCATCCCTTAGCCGTGGTATATTGGCAGTATACCACACCCCTTTGGGACTTATTGCTTAATCATAAAGAGGGTGTAAAATGCTTTTTATTTCTACTTTCATGATTTATGAACTGAGAAGCTCATATGGTCAGATGTCTGAGTTGGCTTCTTTAAATCTGCCTAATTTGTGATAATGATGGCTTGAGTTTAGCTTGAGTAAACACCTAGCTACTGTAAAAGCTGTGCACCAGTCTAGTGTCCTGTCATTTTTCTATGGAATTATTATCCTAACTAATGAGTCATCACAAAAGTATGAACTCTAAAGCACACAGCATGAATGGCATATTATCACCCAGGTTACATAATCCATACAACCACTCCTTCCAAACATATAGTAGTATGTCCTGTATATATTAGCCCGTGTTTCTGAGTTGGAAACACTTATCTCCCTCACTAGCTTTAAGCACCAGCTGTCAGAGCAGCTCACAGATGACTTACCTGTACATAGCCCATCTATAATTTAGCCTAAACAACTACCTCTTCCCCTACTGTATTTATTTATTTTGCTCCTTTGCACTCCATTATTTCTATTTCTACGTTGCACTTTCTTCCACTACAAATCTACCATTTCAGTGTTTTACTTGCTATATTGTATTTACTTTGCCACCATGGCCTTTTTTCTCACCTCATTTGCTCACATTGTATATAGACTTATTTTTCCTTCTGTATTATTGACTGTATGTTTGTTTTACTTCATGTGTAACTCTGTGTTGTATGTGTCGAACTGCTTTGCTTTATCTTGGCCAGGTCGCAATTGTAAATGAGAACTTGTTCTCAACTTGCCTACCTGGTTAAATAAAGATTAAATAAATAAAATAAAAAGTGTTTCTGGGCAATGACAAACCCAACATTCATACAATATAAATACTTTCAGGAAGGTGCACTTCCTTGCAGGCAGGAAGTGCAATACAGGATGTTGCTTCATCCTATATTTATATCATTTTTTTGTACTTGTCCATTATGTCTCTCATCCACCCAATAACCACTGGTGTGATTTTGTTATTATAATGGCATTGTTATAATCTAGAATCTTTTTTCTGTAACAGATGGCTGCGTTGCAGAGTCCATTCTATGGGGATAAGATGAACCTCCTCTCTCTGTGCCAAAAGATTGAGCAGTGTGACTACCCTCCACTCCCACCTGACCACTACTCTGAGAAGGTAAGAACAGGTCAGAGTAGAACCTCCAAGAACTCATTTGGAAGTTGCATTAAGTTGATTTCCACACTGTCATTCTCATTGAAAGAAAGTCTAAGAAGTGGTAGATCTGTTCTATGTGTGCTAATTTTATGCTTCTCGGTATTAAGTTACGTTTTTGCATCTTTTACTTTGGGTTTTGTACACCAGCTTCAAACAGCTGAAAATACAATGAAAAAATACAGTGGAACTGGCTTTGAGGTCCAGAGTTGAGTTGAAAGGCTGTACACTATACTTGCTTGTTTTGTCACAAACTGAAATGAGGCAAACCAGTAGAATTTTAGCAACCAGGAAATGGCGGAGCGATTTCTGCAGTGCATCTTTAGGTGATTTTCACACAATTCAGACAATGCCACTACATTAGGTGATTTGCATTCCATTAGGGGTCATCGATGAAGATGTTAGCCTATGGCTTCATTATGCTGCTTCAATGTGCTACTCAGCATTATCCAACTGGGAAAGTGGGGGGGTAGAGAGAAAAAGGCCTCAGTCTGAGCCACTCTTTTCAGTCATTGGCAGTTTAAGAGAGCACAGTGTCAGAGACTGAATAGCTACAGCACTACACCACTGGCACAGTATGACAGAAGAGGAGCAAGACTGACAGCACTTTAAATGAGGCCAGACAAAGCCTTGTACACCATCACTCTACCAGATTAGCCTTCCACACATAGCACTTTCTGCCCTTCACCACCATGCCTCTCCATCTCGCCCTTTCTCATTCTCTCTCTCATTCTCTCTGGTGTAGCCCCAATCTGTCTGCCTGCATGTCTGTCTCTCTGCTGCTCCATCTCTTGCTCTTTTGTCCCATTCTCTCTCCTCATCTTGTTCTCTGAGTGCAGCCCTTGTCTATTTTCCTCCCTATCTTTTTGTTCCTTCTCTTTTTTCCCTCTCTTCTGGTGCTGCACCTGTCTCCCCTTTTCCGTGTCTCTCCATCTCTCTCTCGTCTTGCTCCCTCTCCCCGGTCTTGTTTTTTGCTGAGCGAAGTGACAGCTCGGTGTTAGCTGCTTTGGCCATTTAAAGGTCAGGACTCCAACAGCTCATGTCGCCACTCAAATCAGAGCTCTGGAAATGGGGTTTAATGATAGGCGCAGGACACGCTGTGTCACTGAGGTGTTTCTCCCCCCCAATCGCCTTTGATTGGCATTAGAGGCCCTCTGTCTGTCGAAACTGACAAAACAACAAGGCACAGACCAACTACAACTTTCTGTAGGCATTACTCATGCTTTAGGCTCTTCCTGCAGCTGACAAAAGAAGTCGTTGTTCGCCAATTCGCCGCAGCTTCTGCACATGGTTTTAAAATGCCAAAATGTCTTGTGATGAAATGTTAGAAGTCAAAGAGATCTGATCCATCCTTGTGTGGTTCAGTTACAGTTTAACTTTCTCTGTGCTCTGGAGTCCCTTGGTTAGGAAGTTCTGATCTTATAAATGACAGCTGCTTCACCCTTAGCTAGGGGCAGACTCTCCCAATGTATTGTATGTTCATGGACGTGGAAATGCATTGAACTTAGCTTTAACAATTACACTTCTTATGTAGTAGTTTTGAAAGTTCTCTTCGGTCTGTGATGTTTCTCATATGTTCGTGTTAGAATATTCTTAATGGGCAGTTATGTTTCGTACAATAAATAATAAACTGAATGCTTCTTGTGTCATCCACAGTTGCGAGACCTGGTCAGCATGTGCATCAAGCCCGACCCGGGCCAACGCCCGGACATCGTGTTTGTTCTGCAGATCGCCAAACAGATGCAGCTGTGGACATCCAGCACCTGATCCCCCCTCAGTCCTCCACCTCCTCAGTCCTCCGTGTGGACCCCCATCCTGACTGAACCACAGACCACCAGACCCACTGCCAACCTGCCTGGCTTGGTCTCACTTGGACCAGGTTGTTTAGCTCGCGTCTCAGAAATCGAGGAACTGATGAAACGATCGAGAGACTTTGGCATAACTGGACTGACTTTCTTTATCTTCAAATGAGGACTTAGACTTAATGCCGCGTTCACGTTGCGTCGGAAACTCGGGACCTCCGAGTTAATTGTGTAGAACTTCCTCTAGGGTTGATTCTGATACCTCCCAAGTGGGGAAATTCGGGATCCGACTCTTCCGCCTAGGTTAGCGAGTCGCAAATTTCCGACATTATGTGAACGCGGTTTAAGTCCAGTTGTTTTTGTCCTCAATGACCTGGGGAGTCGCTTCGACGGTGGTCGTGGGGATTTCTGTTTTTAGACGGTGTTGCGGTGATTCCAGCGGAAGGTGACAGCATCTTGTCTGGCCTCTTCGCTAACAGGAGAGAGCTCTGTTTCACAATGTCACAGAGGGTTCTCTCATCAGCTAGGCAGGCCTTTTTTTGACTAGGCAGGGGTTGCATTCCAAATAGATCCTGTCTTTTTCAGGTAAACCGTATGAATTGAAGGCCTAAATAGAAATCTTTCAGTGCTGTTTATTTTTCTGCCTTATACACATTTAACATTGTTTAGAAATATTTTTTTAATGTTAATGTTTTTTAATGTTGCTTTAAATACCTCTGATCTGTATTTTGCATTCATTGTGTAGTGTCGTTTGTGATCCTAAGGCATTCAGTTAAGTGGACTTTGTTTCATAATTAAACCATAAGATGCAAAACATTTGAGTTAGTGTTAGGTCTTCCCAGGTCACACCTCGTGAGTTCTCTGCAACATGAGACGTTTGCTACAACCACCAAGCAACACTGGTTTGAAATGGACTTCAGGACTTGATGTCTCCCTTTTCAAGGACCTCAAATGGCATAATATAGAACATTGTCAAGGCTTATGGCCTGAGCTTTGTAAAACTTTAGACTAGGTTTTTCAACAACAAAGTTATTTGCAGGAAACTGCCTGGGTGATGGGCGTTATGCTATTGCTTGACACCCGTGCCATATTGTAATTGTGTGTATAGATCATAAATGCAGTTGACTGTCCACTGATGACTTCGTTCAGAGAAGGGTTTTAATTTGAGATGTACTGTGAAATGATTTACATCATGTAGAAACAGCGAGAAGAACCTTTACAATTGTGCTATAGAAACATTTAGAAAATGTTTTTGCCTTGACAGCACTAAACGGCAGATAGACGCTAGATAAAGAGGGTAAGTGATTGAGTCAAAGTTTACTAGTTTAGAAGACTGCAAAAACCTCAGTACTAATATTTTAGCAATTCTACTATATGTTCTTGTAAAATATCTAGAGCTTTCAACTACTATTCTTTGTAATGATTTTTCACCCAAAAGTATTGTGTAGGCTATTATGGTTTTATTTAGTAATTGTACTTTCCTGTGGGGATTTGACATGAATTTGTGATTTTGTGGAATCACGTTCAAGTGTTTCCCTTTTTGCATTTTGTAGTAGATAAAAGGTTTATAAAATATTAATTCTTATACTCTTACATTTGATCCAATTTCAATTCCTTTCTTACCCGAAGTGTGTTTGCGTTATAAGACAGTAAGTTGTATTTAACAACCATCAATGAATAACACCCTACAATATAAGTTGTTAAAATAAGGAATTTGATAGGCGATTTAATTTACAAGGATTAAGGAATATTGTGCTATATATTGACTGGACAGCTGGCAAACAGAGACATCTGTCAATCCTGGAACAGCACTGACATTGGTTGACCTGTGATCTTTAGATACTGACCAAAGAGACATCCACATCGTTGTCTGTGACAAGGTGGTAGTTCACGCAGTGGGATCAATGAATTCACCAGCACACTAGTAAACATTCTGATCATTTATATTTCCTGGTTTAAAAAATATATATTATTCCCTAAAACAGACCGACTTGTTCTCCATTGTTCCCTCTTCAAACTTCAACAATTCACATGTTTGTCAAACTGCCAGCTAGCTAAGCAATTACATACCATTTGAGAGTGCATCTTCAGAAAACACTTAGGAGACATTTAAGACTCAACGCAAACTTTATTTTAAACCATGGAAAAACATGCCATCTCCACTGAAGGAAGTAAAGGCGAATTTGGGAAGTAACAGGGAAAACATCAGAATGTTCCGTTGAGGCTTCAAGAGGTATCCATAGTCTGAACCGTCTCCTCCACCACCTCCAGATCCAATTTGATCACGGACTTCGTCAGGACTCCGGTTGTTCCTTGCTTGTACTTGTAATTACCGGTTCTGATTGGAAAAATAAAGGAATTAGCTTCTAATTTAATTTATATACATATTATTCAATACAGCATAAACTGGTCTGATGAGCCTCTGGGAGCTAGTTCGTGGATGTAAAATACAAAAATGGCTTCCATGAGTCACGTGACTCTGGAGAATGCATTTTTTCTAGCACTTGCGCCACGGTGCTTTTTGGGGTTTACGACAAAAAACAAACGTGCAACTTAGTTCTATGAAATTAAACAAGCAGCCGAGGGCAAGAGAAGCACAAACTTGCTGGGTTAAGTGGGTTAGTAGTCAAACAAAGAGTATTCAGGTGGGTGAGGCAAAATGCTATGGTTAAAGTCTAGTGCACTCCACACAGAACCAGGTATGTATTACTCACAGGTGGGGCAAGGCTTCATACTCATACACACATCTTCAAACAGAACAGGCCAAAGGGATGGGTCATTTGCCGTGCCATTACAGATGATTCATTACCAACAATGCAACTCAACAATACATTCTTAACAAATGAAAAAGGACACAAATGACTAGAACTCATTCAGAAATTGGATGATTAACAACGATGCACTGCTGTGGGGGGAAAAACATTCTCTGTCATGGGTGAATAAGGGTTTGGGAAGGAATAATACTCAAACCATGCAAAAGGTTCTTGCACTCAAAACATGCACAAATTTATGCCATTTGTTATTGTGCTTGTATTGACGAGGCAATCCAGATTGAGTGAGACTGCTGGGACCAATAACACTGATGGGACATGGGAACCACATTAAGGTGACAAGTGAAGGGACATG
The DNA here is from genome assembly GCF_901001165.1 of Salmo trutta. NCBI lineage: Eukaryota > Metazoa > Chordata > Actinopteri > Salmoniformes > Salmonidae > Salmo > Salmo trutta. Next base: position 39,438,441 of record NC_042979.1, read on the forward strand.
AGGACAAATGAAGGGACATTATGAAGACAAGTAATTGATCAAAATATGGGGACTATTGAGGGGAGATTGTGGGGACTGTTGGTGGGTAGGTGGCCTTACCTGACACCTTTCTTGTTGGCCATGTCGTGAGGCCTCAAGTAGTCCACCCTGCCCTTGGTGATGACACACAGGTCAATATTGCTGCCGGAGCCAAGGTCGTTGAAGATGCCAGCCGCGATGGCATCCCGAACAAGCCGCTTGGCATCTTCCTCCTGAGGACAGGAAAAACGACAATCATTATTGTAAACATGATCAATATCATCTCTTCATCTACTGAGTGAATTAATCCAATGCTTATTCCACTACTGCTCAAGATGGCGGGATAGAGCAGCCCTACATACAAACCTTCTGCATAAGTCTGTCACATGGTTGTGTCTGGATCAGGCTATAGCTGTGGCTTCTTATGAAAGAAGACAACTCAACCTGAGCAAGAAGTAGTGAGTGGGGATTCCCACCTATCTACAAACACCATGGGAAAAGCAAGGGCTCCCTCTATTGACCATCATCGCTAAGAGCAGTAGCGCCTTCCTGAAGTACTGTAGAGCTAAATGCTCATTTTCAAGCGTCCCCCCCATCCTCTCCAGGCCATGTGATAAATGCATCTGTCACATCACGCAAGATAAATGGTCCTCCTCAGCCAGAGCGTTTTAACACAATGGCTAACGGAGGAGACATGCTCCCAGGTGAGCTCTACCAGACTCCACAGTGGAGGCCATCGCCACCTCAGAGCTCTTCACCTGATATCTGGGACGAAGAGCGCTTCATAATTCACCTTGGCGTTTAATGGGGGTGTGAGGAGTTTAGAGATGCATTCTGACAAAAAAATGAAAAATAAATCAAAATGAAAGAGTAAATGCAGCGTGTCAGACTCATGGCCTTTCCTCTGTAGTCTGAGTGGTAAAGTTCAGCCCTGCTACAGGAGCATTTAAGACCAGCACAGTCCCTCTGTTTTGACAAGTTAAAGGTTTGACTATGTTAAGGTACCTGATGTTGGAAGACGGAGTACCCGTCACGGGACACATACTGTGCACGTACTAAGTTTAAAGACATCTGCTAAATAAGCATATTTAGCTTACTTGGTGACGGCGTATCAAACTCCACTAGTGTATTGTGCTATCCACAAGAACACCATGGTTACGATCCCACTCACAGAATTACAATTTCCACAGTTGTTCAATATCTCTTACTTTCATCGTTGTTTTTACCCCCACTGGATTTAATAAGGTTAACTTGGTTTTAAGTATAACCCTGCAGAGAGAAATGACTACAGTAATTAAACAAGATGCCAAAATGTCTTCCTACCATTCCGACATCCTAAACAGGCAAAACGTTCCCGGTAGGGATGCATCTAATATCCACTAGCTTCAACTGCCACCGGCAACACTTTGCCCACAGCTTGTGTCTCATCTAACATGGAAGAGATTGGTTTAGGTTTGCAGACAGCCGAGGGGCCTAAAGTAGTTTGTTCTATCATGGAACAGACCTTTTTATTCAGGTAATATCAACAGAGACAAAGCAGAACACATCTGACTGGATGAGAAGAGATGAGCGGCACACACACACCCCTAGCTGTGTGGAAACCTGAGCAGTCTAATTCTCTTTCGCAAACACACACACACAAGATGTTAAGAAATATCCTCCAAGTTTGTCCTAATCCCCAGTGTGTGACACCACCAGCACAGTGCTGAGGTTAGCAGGGGCTGGGTCATGGTTCTCTGACCAGCAGTGGGCTGGGTGGCCTACTGGGACGTCATTACACGGACACCAGCAGACACCTGGTGTTTTTAAACAGCACCACTCAGAGTAACACAAAACCCTCACAGTCCATGGTCGCTGGAGGAACCACACTAAAGCGGGGGTGTGAGGTAGTGGTGTGGGTGAAAAAGAAACTGCTATGTTTCTACAAAGTGTCCGTGTGTCCACGGTTTCATCAATTATTCAGCCGAGTCTGGCAGCTGCTGTGGGGCTGAGACACCCTAGTTCCTAAAATATGATTTATGATACAGGAGAGACAAAGACCAGGGGACGCAGTAGCTTTCACAAATCTGCATTTTCAAAATGCAGTCCATCAAAAAAGCTGTGTCTTAAATCATTTCACCTTCATTTTATATTGAAAGGTCGTTTATTGTTGTTGCTTCAAGTGGAGTGATCAGGGCCGTGCAACTCTAGTTTTCCATCACAAAATACATTTATGCAAAAACATTTAGCAGGGGAAAAAAATAGCATTGTTTTCATTAGATGACAACAGAAGTGCAACGCTATTTGGCTAGCAGCCACACAGTAAATCAGCTTACTATGAAAGTGCAAGTTATTTTTTGCAAAGATGATGCACGGCCATCAGATATTACGTTTACCATAGAAAGAAAGTAGCCAGCTACATTTCCTAATGTTTTGCATGAAGTTAATATTGCTTTACCTTGCTAAAACTACCTGAGAACAGTAACCATCACGTCCTTCCCCTCTGCCATTGGTCAAAGCACTGTCTGCTTTTGATTGGTCTGAAGACGAGCAAAGATTTCTCAGTGTGAAAAACACAGTAGCGTTGCAGTTCTTGACACAAACCGGTGCGCCTGGCACCTACTACCATACCCCGTTCAAAGGCACTTAAATATTTTGTCTTGCATGTTTCACTTATCTCAAGAGTTAAAAATCCTTATTTAACTGGTCTCCTCCCCTTCATCTACAATGATTGAAATGGATTTAACAGGTGACCAATAAGGGATAGCTTTCACCTGAGTCTCATGGAAAGAGCAGGTGTTCCTAATGTCTTGTACACTCCCTGTATATTATCATTTCAGAGATGAATGTGTGATATGGGGTTAGATACATACTTATTTTGACATTCTAAAGAAAACATTTTATAAACAATGGCAACAGTGCCATGTTGATCTGAGCCTTAGTGTCTGACTTTTGGCTGTCACAGATGCACCTCCAACTTCACGACTTTGTCCAGTCATTTGCTTTAGCTTCACCACTCAAACCCGCAGAATATCTGTAGTCTTGCTCGTGGCAACATCATCACGCTGAGTTCACCTTTAAATGATAAACTAAATCTCAATAGGACCAGAAAACTACAACATAACCATGTTTTTTTTGTTCGATTTGGAGTCAAAGAGTTTCAGTTTTTCAAACTGGTTTATTTTATTTCAGTTCACTAAATAGTTTTTTCATGATTAGTTTTAGTTCACTATAATAACATTGATATCGACATTGTCATATACCCATGACATCATTCAACATGGCTGCCAGCTCTGGGTTGGACTTAAAATATCATGGACCCTGACAAGAATATGAAATGGTCCATCTAGCTAAGTCAAATCAAGCATGTTTATTATGTACCATATAGGAGACAATCCAAAAGATCCTACATGTAAACTGAAAAGCTCAGTTTGAGAGACCCATCTCAAGTAAGACTCGAGTGAAATAAAAATGCACACTAAAGTGTGTAAACGCACACTTGAGACACATGTATTCCCCTGCAATCAGTGTGTGAACAACACAACTGCTGCCTCCTGCCCCACATTATAATACAGCCTCCCCACGGCACCAACACACACCATTTCAATATTTCATAACCATATTAAATATGCCACAGAAGACAGTGTTCAACATCTGTCGTCTTCAGGGTATTGGCGACTCCCGGGAGCGGGGGGCAGGCTTGATCTCTAATTGGGCCACGTGCCAAATAAAAGCAGCAGTTTACTACACCGCTTTCCCATGGAGACCCCTTTACCAGAGACCCCTTTACATATTGGTACGCAGCCGGTACCCCCCCCCCCCTGTCATATTCCATTTGTAATAACTAGAAGTCGTGTTGGGTGTGGAGATGCAGGAAGTGGAGGTTGAGTGACAAGGGGAGGAAAATGACAAGGCGTGTTCCAGCTGTCTGTTCTGGTTTAGAGCCATTTCAACTTGCTGCTAATGAGGATATAAAAGGAGGTCTTGGGGTGGGGGGGGGTCAAGAAAACAGCAGAATTAAAAAATATCTGCAATTCAGTCAGATGCTCTATACTGTTCATCATCAAAAATCTGGTTTAGCGACAAGTCAATAATACACTGCCATTGTCACCTAGCGTTTCTCCAAACACACAACGGAGCCCCTTCTGGCACAGTTAGGAGAGTTAACGGAGAAGCATGATGTTGGAGCAGGTCCCCAGCTTAGCCCGTAACATCACACACCATCACTTTTAAGATCAGTAAGAGATTTACAACAAAACACAGTTCATGACATCTCATGTCGAGGATAAATAAGCAGGGTTAGTGTTTATTCTCCAGCAGAGAAAGAGTAGAGAAATATATATAAAAACACTGGAGAAGTATATAGGCCTAGAAGAGACTGACACTTTCACGCTGTCTCATAAACCCTCCTCAGTCCCACAGAGCAGCAGAGGGGCACTTCATAAATCAGACAGACTGGTGGAGTGTCACTCTGGCTATGGGTCATCCATCTTACTGGGCCCAGGGCCTGTACTCTACTGCTCTCTGGGGGGACAGAGGAGGTGGCTTGAACAGAACCAGGCCGTGACAGGAAGGAACAGCACCTCAACCCCAGCCTGCTACGCAGGAAATGTTAAGACAAGGTTTGAAGATGAAGAGCGCGATTGCTACAAGGGTTGAAGATGCGAAGGAGTACACTAGGGCATCACATGCACAGAGCTTTGAAAAAGTATTCACCCCCTTGGCGTTTTTCCTATTTTGTTGCATTACAACCTGTAATTTAAAATGATTTTTATTTGGATTTCATGTAAATGGACATACACAAAATAGTCCAAATTGGTGAAGCAATTTTTTTAAATTAAAAATAAAAACTTGTTTCAAAAATTAGAAAATGGAAAAGTGGTGCGTGCATATGTATTCACCCCCTTGCTATGAAACCCCTAAATAAGATCTGGTGCAACCAACTACCTTCAGGAGTCACATTATTAATGATATAAAGTCCACCTGTGTGCAATCTAAGTCTCACATGATCTCAGTATACACACACACACACACACACACACACACACAGTGGGGGAATAAAGTATTTGATCCCCTGCTGATTTTGTACATTTGCCCACTTACAAAGAAATGATCAGTCTATAATTTTAATAGTAGGTTTATTTGAACAGTGAGAGACAGAATAACAAAAAAATCCAGAAAAACGCATGTCAAAAATGTTATAAAATGATTTGCATTTTAATGAGGGAAATAAGTATTTGACCCCTCAGCAAAACATGACTTAGTACTTGGTGGCAAAACCCTTGCTGGCAATCACAGAGGTCAGACGTTTCTTGTAGTTGGCCACCAGGTTTGCACACATCTCAGGAGGGATTTTGTCCCACTCCTCTTTGCAGATCTTCTCCAAGTCATTCAGCTCCCTCCACAGATTTTCTATGGGATTAAGGTCTGGAGACTGGCTAGGCCACTCCAGGACCTTAATGTGCTTCTTCTTGAGCCACTCCTTTGTTGCCTTGGCAGTGTGTTTTGGGTCATTGTCATGCTGGAATATCCATCCACGACCCATTTTCAATGCCCTGGCTGAGGGATGGAGGTTCTCACCCAAGATTTGACGGTACATGGCCCCGTCCATCGTCCCTTTGATGCGGTGAAGTTGTCCTGTCCCCTTAGCAGAAAAACACCCCCAAAGCATAATGTCTCCACCTCCATGTTTGACGGTGGGGATGGTGTTCTTGGGGTCATAGGCAGCATTCCTCCTCCTCCAAACACGGCGAGTTGAGTTGATGCCAAAGAGCTCCATTTTGGTCTCATCTGACCACAACACTTTCACCCAGTTGTCCTCTGAATCATTCAATGTTCATTGGCAAACTTCAGACGGGCATGGATATGTATTCTTGAGCAGGGGGACCTTGCGGGCGCTGCAGGATTTCAGTCCTTCATGGCGTAGTGTGTTACCAATTGTTTTCTTGGTGACTATGGTCCCAGCTGCCTTGAGATCATTGACAAGATAGACAGTTCTTTTGTTTCTTCCATTTGAGAATAGTCGCACCAAATGTTGTCACCTTCTCACCAAGCTCCTTGGCGATGGTCTTGTAGCCCATTCCAGCCTTGTGTAGGTCTACAATCTTGTCCCTGACATCCTTGGAGAGCTCTTTGGTCTTGGCCATGGTGGAGAGTTTGGAATCTGATTGATTGATTGCTTCTGTGGACAGGTGTCTTTTTTACAGGTAACAAGCTGCGGTTAGGAGCACTCCGTTTAAGAGTGTGCTCTAATCGCAGCTCGTTACATGTATAAAAGACACCTGGGAGCCAGAAATCTTTCTGATTGAGAGGGGGTCAAATACTTATTTCCCTCATTAAAATGCAAATCAATTTATAACATTTCTGACATGCATTTTTCTGGATATTTTTGTTGTTATTCTGTCTCTCACTGTTCAAATAAACCTACCATTAAAATTATAGACTGATCCTTTCTTTGTCAGTTGGCGAACTTACAAAATCAGCAGGGGATCAAAAACTTTCCCCCCCCACTGTATACACACACACACGTTTTGAAAGGCCCCAGAGTCCACAACACCACTAAGCAAGGGGCACCACCAAGCAAGTGGCACCATGAAGACCAAGGAGCTCTCCAAACAGGTCAGGGACAAAGTTGTGGAGAAGTACAGATCAGGGTTCGGTTACAAAAAAATATCCGAAACTTTGAACATCCCACGGAGCACCATTTAAATCCATTATTAAAAAATGAAAAGAATATGACACCACAACAAACCTGCCAAGAGAGGGCCGCCCACCAAAACCCACAGACCAGGCAAAGAGGGCATTAATCAGAGGCAACAAAGAGACCAAAGATAACCCTGAAGGAGCTGCAAAGCTCCCCAGCGGAGATTGGAGTATCTGTCCATAGGACCACTTTAAGTCGTACACTCCACAGAGGTGGGCTTTATGGAAGAGTGGCCAAAAAAAGCCATTGCTTAAAGAAAAAAAATAAGCAAACACATTTGGTGTTCACCAAAAGGCATGTGAGAGACTCCCCAAACATATGGAAGGTGGTACTCCGGTCAGATGAGACTAAAATTGAGCTTTTTGGCCAACAAGGAAAACGCTAAGTCTGGCACAAACCCAACACCTCTCATCAACCCGAGGACACCATCCCCACAGTGAAGCATGGTGGTGGCAGCATCATGCTGTTTTTCCCCATAGGCAGGGACTGGGAAACTGGTCAGATTTGAAGGAATGATGGATGGCGCTAAATACCGGAAAATTCTTGAGGGAAACCTGTTTCAGTCTTCCAGAGAGAATCTGTGGTATGACTTAGATTGCTGTACACCAGCAGGAACCCATTCAACTGAAGGCGCTGGAGCAGTTTTGCCTTGAAGAATGTGCAAAAATCCCAGTGGCTAGATGTGCCAAGTTTATAGAGACATACCCCAAAAGACTTGCAGCTGTAATTGCTGTATTGACTTGGGGGGGTGAAAAGTTATGCACACTCAAGTTCTGTTTTTTTGTCACATTTCATGTTTGTTACACCCCAAATAATATTTAGCATCTTCAAAGTTGTGTAAATCAAATGATACAAACCCCCGAAAAATCTATTTTAATTCCAGGTTGTAAGCCAACAAAATAGGAAAAATGCCAAGGGAGGTGAATACTTTCACAAGGCACTGCAGATGGCCACTGCCCCAATGATAGGCAGTCCATGACCCCAATCTCCACCCTCAATGAGAAACACCTGAACCCTTCAATAAGAACACTACCACAAAAGCCTCCATATAAACACTAGCACAAAACCCCGTTAATGCCTTTAATTCAGTAGAAGTCGCTCTGTGACAGGCGTCTCCGGGGAATTTGCTACAGTATGTGCCAAGAGCAACAACCACAGCAGCCTTCCGCCGTCTTCAAATGGATGTTGATTACCAGCATGTTCACTCCATTGAAACGTTGTAGGTTGATGCGCCTGAAAGCCCTGCTTCAATGAAACGACAGAGACAAAAGGTTACAAAAAACAAAAAGGGGGGGACAACTCCACTTCTCCCTATCCTTGTCCTCTCACCCCCAATTACTGTTTTTCTATTATTTTTCTGGTTCCCTCCATTATCCTGGCGCCAATTGTGCTGCTCATTTGCAAGTGGATTGGTGCTGTGGGGTGGCCCTGGGATAGGTAGCTAGCTAACAGCCGTTGAGGGAGTAGAGACCCCCGAGATGTCTGCTGCTCTGCTCTCTCCGGCCACACACACACACACGAAGCCAGGTTCTGAGTGTATGAGAGTCTCCATTTCTCAGGTTGCCATAAAATACAGCAGCATTCCGATAAGTTGTACAACTGTGCAGACACGAACGCCACCCTCCCCCTACTACCCAACTGAAGATGTGCAAATAGCAAAAACGACTGTGGCATATTTCTGCTTCCTTGTTCAGCAAAGCCTTTGATGGCACTTAAAAAGAGGATAAAATGCATCAGTTCCTCTTTGGGTGAATCGGTGATGGAGAGGCAAAAATAGAGCCAGGATTTATATAGACACCAGTGTGGGAGGGAGGATAAAATATATTGTGTGTAGGGATGTGTTGGCATGACACCATGTAGGGCTGGCACGGTAATTGTATAGTCATGAAAATAACCCTCATAACTAGGGTGAACACATGTATCACAAACAACTGTCATACAAAAGTCTATGGCCATCACAGCACTGTGTATGTAGCATGATTATTTGTGTGTGCGTCTTGATCAGTTTAATGAAGTCCACTGAGAGGAGAACTGTGGCCCCATCTCCAACCATTAACACCCAGGGCCTGGTAATGACCGAGCCATACAGCCAAACTGTACCATCTTGGGAGGGAAAGTTAAATGCTGGAGTCCAACAGGACAAAGTGGCTTAGATGTATATGCTCATAACATGACTATCCATACCGTTGACCCAGGGCTTCGCCAAATCCAGAGAAGCTTCACAATGAGGTAAAGCAGGTGTATATTTTCTGCTGTCATAAGCATAGTCGACTTGTTTCAAATTGCGGGTTTGTTTAGACTATTGTGGTTTAAAATAGGTGGTGTATGGCCATGTATTCCTCCATTTCGATACATGAAGATGATGCGTGTGGTGGATGTACAAAATGGCAGATGGGCCAGGTCCAACTCACCTCCATGTCTTGCTTATAGCGGTCCTCAAATACAGCCATAGCAGCCAGAGAGCCAGAACCTGGGAAAGAACAGAGAAACAAAAACTGCATGGTTAATGACTGTTGGAGTGACCAGAATTAAACAATCCAAACAAAAAAATGACCAGTGACCTTGACAAGACTAAGGGTCAACTTACTAAGACATGGGCCGAATGGTTTACGACAGTCGCAGTGGAAAGTAAAATGTTGAGGACAATACAAAGTTTGAAAAACACCACTTTCAAAAATGCTTACAAAGGTCCCTCCTGGTAACCATGACTGAATGTCTGGTTCAGGTTTCAGCCGACTGTTCATTTCCAACGCCCACTTCTTAAAGAAACACTATGTAACGACGCGCCTGGAGTCCATTTTCTAAAGCGCCTCAGGCGGGGCGGGCAATTAGCCCGATGAAGAAAGTGCTTATCTGTGACAAAAGCAAAAAGCAGGAAGTTGAAGAATCCCTTTGTTTTGGTGGAGACTGGCCATTAGGACTTCTCTACAGCTGTGTCTCTCTTACAACAGAAGAGTCATTTTTCCCATACCTTCTCCCCTCTCTCTCCTTAACCCCACAGCATCCATCATGCCATCTTCCTCTCCGTGTGCGGCCGCTGTCTGGTGTTTTATAGCCAGGTTGCCAGGGGAGTCATTAAGGAGTTGCACTGGCTGAGTTTCATTGTGATTTGCCAGTACAGTAGAAGGTGAAGAGGAGAGTAAAAGGCCTGGAGACCATCTAAATGGTTCGATAGAGGTAAATAGGTTGACTTAAAAGCGGAACAAAAATGCGTGAAAGCATGACTGTTGGGCCAGAGCCTCACCCAAGGTTTATCTAAAGTCTACACTCAAACATTAAAGTTTTTTTTATGTGAGCCATAGGCATTCTGGTCTCTAGCTATCCTGTCGAGTTTGCTATGGCACACCAGTTTGTAACAGAAAACACTAATTACAGTTTCTTATTGGACAAGTACCGAAGGCACCTCCCTGTAACACTCCGGTTCAGAGTTTCCTTCCACGTCGTGCCTACTGAACATAGCTCTGGTTACCCGGGCTCATCAGTCACCTGGCTCTCTGCTGGTTACCCTGGCTCATCAGTCACCTGGCTCTCTACTGGTTACCCGGGCTCATCAGTCACTGGGCTCTACTGGTTACCCGGGCTCATCAGTCACCTGGCTTTCTACTGGTTACCCGGGCTCATCAGTCACCTGGCTCTCTACTGGTTACCCGGGCTCATCAGTCACCTGGCTCTCTACTGGTTACCCGGGCTCATCAGTCACCTGGCTCTCTACTGGTTACCCGGGCTCATCAGTCACCTGGCTCTCTACTGGTTACCCGGGCTCATCAGTCACTGGGCTCTCTACTGGTTACCCGGGCTCATCAGTCACTGGGCTCTACTGGTTACCCGGGCTCATCAGTCACTGGGCTCTACTGGTTACCCTGGCTCATCAGTCACTGGGCTCTACTGGTTACCCTGGCTCATCAGTCACTGGGCTCTACTGGTTACCCTGGCTCATCAGTCACTGGGCTCTACTGGTTACCCTGGCTCATCAGTCACTGGGCTCTACTGGTTACCCTGGCTCATCAGTCACTGGGCTCTACTGGTTACCCTGGCTCATCAGTCACTGGGCTCTGTTCTGGTATGGTGAGACTTCCACAACATGCACAATATTCAATTGACATTGGTGTCGGGGAGGGAATGTGAGGAGGCCATTGATCATTTCTCATGCATGTTTCACTCTCTAGAAGGGGCAGACATGAGCTCCTGGTGGGACTCCCTAATATGAGGCCTCGGCTCGCTGACATGCCACATACTGATACATGAATATGAATGAGCCGGGCCGGAGAGAGGGAACGACACAAAAATATAGTAGAGGGAGAGAAGGTGGAGAAGGGGAGGGGTTGGTATAAATGAGGGAGAAAAACAGAGGGGTTAAGAGGTTGATATTTATTGTATATAGAGTAGGAAGGGACAAAAGAACAAAAACAATTTTTAAAAAGCTATTGATTAAATGAAAAAACAAAAAGTAAAATAATAAGGAGTGGGAGAAAAAAATACTTTCGTATGTAGCTAGTCCCCCCGTTTTCTTACATTTTCATGGAAAGTCTGAGAAAGCAGACAATCTTGCAGCGTTGGCTAGAAAGGTGTAGTGGAAGAACCCCCATAGGTTCTTTGTCAGCACAACAGCCTTTCAAGTGACGGCCTCGCTCCTCCTGAGTAAATGCCGGGGAAAGCGTTTCTCGGAGAGAGGCAGGAAGTGTGTGTGTAACCTCTTCCTTTCCCCCAATCCTCACATGCCTCCTTTTATTAGTGACTGGATTTAAAACAGGCTTCTATTATTCATGTGGCTGAATATTCAGCCAAATTGCCCTCCGCTTTCACGTAGCTCAGTAGAGAAGTACCAGAGTCGAATATGAAGGAGATAAACTTGTTTAAAAATGACCACAAACGAAGAAACCAGTTTGTACATGAAGCAACATTCTCCCAAACGAGTAAAGAAAAAGCTATTTGTAGTAGGCTTGGGCGGTATATACGGTATATAAATAGACATGAGATGATTTTTCAATACTGTCAAACCTATTTCTTTGACGTTTTTCTATACATTTTAACATTTGTAGCTACTTTTAAGTAGATATCTGCAGTCAACTTGTGCAATATGTTAGAAGATAAAGCAGATTGCAATCTTCATTTCACCGGTCACATTATTTTACATTATGAAGCTTACCGTAGTTCCCCAGAACAGTCATGTGTTTGTAAATAGCATAATGGGAGAAAGCGGGAGCAGGTGAGTCCAGCTGTGTATTGACAGGGGTCGCATTTTATATTGAAAGTCTGTTGTTTTTTTTGTTTCAGTAGAGTGATCAGGGACGTGCAACTAGTTTTCCTTCACGGAAAATACATTAGTACAACACATTAGGCAGAAAACAGCTTCATTTATCAGATGACAACAGAAGTGCAATGCTATTTGGCTGGCAGCCACATAAGTAAGCTAAATGAGCTTAATGAAAAAGCAAAGTATTTTCCGCGAAAACTATGCATGGCCATCATATTTCAGTTTATAATAGAAAGTAGCCAGTATTTCTTAAAGTTAATCTTGCATTTTAGAGGAAAAAAAATACAAATAGGCTGGCTACACCGAAAAATTTGCCAGAGAAAAGTTGGTACACATCAGTCAGAGCACTGTCTGCTGATAGAATGCCCGTTCGTGAATTCTCATCCGAGTGAAGAAGTGCAAAAGAAACAAAATTAGTCTGACAACGAGCACAAATTACAATAAGAAGCATTTTAGATCTGCCTTTACAAAACGCAGGAAGATAACCAACATGACCTAAAGTATGTGGACACCTGGTCATCGAACATCTCATTCCAAAATCATGGGCATTAATATGGAATTGGTCCTCCCTTTTCTGCTGCAACTGCTTCCAGTGTTCTGGGAAGGCTTTCCACTAGATGTTGGAACATCGCTGCGGGGACTTGCTTCCACAAGAGCATTAGTAAGGTTGGGCACTGACATTGGGCGATTAGGCCTGGCTCGCAGTCGCCGTTCCAATTCATCCCAAAGGTGTCTGATGGGGTTGAGGTCAGGGCTCTGCGAAGGCCAGGCAAGTTCTTCCACACCGATCGACAAACCATGTCTGTATGGACCTTGCTTTGTGCACGGGGGCATTATCATGCTGAAACAGGAAAGGGCCTTCCCCAAACTGTTGCCACAAAGTTGGAAGCACAGAATCGTCTAGAATGTCATTGTATGCTGTAGCGTTAAGATTTCCTTCACAGGAACTAAGGGGCCTAGCCAGAAATATGATAAACAACCTCAGACCGTTATACCTCCCACACAAAACTTTGGTACTACGCATTCAGGCAGATAGTGTTCTCCTGGCATACGCCAAACACAGATTTGTCTGTCGGACTCTAAGATGGTGACGTGTGATTCATCACTCCAGAGAACGTGTTTCCACTCCTCCACAGTCCAATGGCGACGAGCTTTACACCACTCCAGCCGATGCTTGGTATTGAGCATGGTGATCTTAGGCTTGTGTGCGGCTGCTCGGCCATGGAAACCCATTTCATGAAGCTCCAGAACTAACAGTTCTTGTGCCGACGTTGCTTCCAGAGGCAGTTTGGAACTCAGTAGTGAGTGTTGCAACAGAGTACAGACGATTTTTACGTACTACACACTTCAGTACTCGGCGGTCCCCATCTATGAGCTTGGGTGGCTTACCACTTCAAGGCTGAGCAGTTGTTGCTCCTAGACTTTTCCACTTCACAATAACAGCACTTAAAAAGTTGACCGGGGCAGCTTTAGCAGGGCAGAAATTTTACAAACTGACTTGTGTTTCTCTTATGCGTTTTATCTTTTTTCCCCTGCATGTACATTTAAGAATTCTGCATTAACTAGCAAGTTAAACTTAGGGGTCGCGTTAACTAAGTAAGTGGCTGAATTAATAAGGTGACGGGGCATCATATTGTGTTGGCTTTCTGCCGTGTTTGAGAAGTCAAAGCCTTTTGGATGAGTTCTGTACAGCTGCCACCTTTTGATTTCCTTGCGTTTTTTCTCCTCTCCAATCTCAGCCAGTCTGCTCCTCCCACATCTTCTCCGAACAGAGCAGACAGGCCCATTGCCCTGGCGACTCCAGACAAACAGTGTGAGCACATGCTGCTCCAGAGCCAGTACTCTTTATTTGCACAAAGTGTCTCGTTCACCTTCACTTGTAAAATGTCCAAACTCACCAAAAATTACATTTGGTAGCACCTACCTATACATCTATAACGTTATGAGCTGGACTGCCTGTCTTTGCAATAATTCTCTCTCATTTGCGCTCGTTAGCTAGAAGCCGCCATGGAAATTCACTATACATTTTTTTTTTTTAAATGCATTCTGGTAATAGATGCCCAATGGGCTTTTTCACAGTTTTTTTGGCGCCACTTTGTGTACTAAGCTGCTAATACAGTAAATCCCAGGATGAGATATGAAAATATGGATACTTCCCATCCCTAATTTGTAGACTAAGATAGACTTCTTTTGCTTATAGGCCACATTCCATAACATATTCAGGGAGGGAACCTTTGAAAGCAACAATTAACACTTGAAGTAGCCTAAACAATTAAAATTCTTGGGGCGGTTGTCTTACCCAGCATACATAATGAATACGAGGTTTAGCTGAGCTTTGGAGAAAAGATGCCGCCCACAGCAGAATTGAATAAGCATCAACCGGACGTGGGGATAGGGTTGGTGCGCCAGGTGTTTGGTGAAAGGGGGAGGGCTGTCCTCATATACCTGCAATGGAATGAGTACAGAGGAGGGTCCCGTGGGAACTGACCAGGGCCCTTCATTTCAACCCACACAGCTGTTCTTAAAATTGAGCTCTGTCTGTATTTTGCAGAATGCCTCCTCGTCGACTTTTCCCATTTTCATTCAACTGAAAGAGGTAAAGCTGAATGGAGCCAGAAAAGCTGGACCAGGGTAGACTGACGTGAGTAGGAAGTTTGTAGATGTGCGTGGATGGGATCCCTGCTTAGTCTTGCAATAGAAATTAGATCTGTGCTAGTGGCGGTTTCGACAAATCTTCCTGGCCTACCAAACTCACATTTTCTCTCTAAAGTGACTTGACAATACACCCATCTGACAGGATTGAGCACATCTGTAGACTTGTAATGTGGTTTAACTGAGAATAACAGCATCAGGAAAAGGAGTTGAGTGCAAACAGCAGCAGCCTCTAGTGGCGCATGGCAGTATTAAAGACAGACAAAGAACAAAAAAGGGAAGTAGTGAGCTGGCAAACTCACCCATGGTGACGTAAGGAAGCTTGTCAGTGGAGCCGTGGGGGTAGATGCTGTAGAGATGGGGCCCGTTGCAGTCCACTCCACCCAGCACCAGGGCAGCGCCAATGTGACCCTGGTATCTGAGAACGCAACAAACTATTCCTTCTATTCTATTGACTACTTTTCACAACATAGACACCCAGCATTACTCTACATCAGGGCTGTCAAACTAATTCCATGGAGGGCCAAATGTCTGCTGGTTTTTGTTTTTTCCTTTCAATTAAGATCTAGACAACCAGGTGAGGGGAGTCCCTTACTAATCAGTGACCTTAATTCATCAATCAAGTACTAGGGAGGAGCAAAAATCCACAGACACTTGGGGGGGGGGTCAGGGGCTGGATAGGTGGCATACCTAAAGAGCATCTGCTTGAGCATGCGGTTGGCAGTGGCCACGCGGGGCAGCCGGCTCGTAGAGAGGGAGTGCAGCTCCAGGTTAGAGGAGATGATCTGGGTGGTCATCTCAGTGTCTGCTGCCGTGCCCGCTCCACAGCAACTGGATGGACAGGGAACAGAGTGGAGGTCAGGATTATGGAGTTGGCATACATTTATGAAACCACACTTGAAACAAACATTGATTTTAAATCACGTGATGCCTCTGATGTATACTAAAGTCTGAAATGGCAGGACATGTTCCAACCAGTGTTCACTGAAGCGCTGCGATACACAATAGACATGTCATTCCCGTTAACTCCTGTAACACAGTAGTACACCACAACACTGTTAGGTCATTCACCCTAGGGCTGGCGGTATACCTTATTTAAGCAACAAGGCACGAGGGGGTATAGTATATGGCCAATATACCACAGCTAAGTGCTGCTCTTTTGCACGACTCATCACGGAGTGCTCGAACCACCCAGCTTATAATTGACTATATACACCGGTATTGATGCACGGACTGGTTTGGGTTTTTACTTTACCTTCTATAACAGTATTTTATTGTTTGGCTTGTTAAATGTGATACACATCTCCAACGCGTGTAATGTCCATTTTTACAGTTTACTACCATTTGTTAATGGAGTCATCTTTCTCCCTCTCCTCCTGCTGCATGTCGCTAACCACACCAAGCCCTGCCCGTCACTCAAGGAGAGAGCAGTTGCTCGACCAGAGTCAAGAGCACTTTCTTGTCGTTCACTCTGCATGATCAGAAGGTCGCAACAAGATGTTGGTGACATGCTGCTTTCCACTGTCTGCTAGTTTGTCTTTTCATAGTAAATTGTGTTAGCCGCTAATGCTTATCGCTAGTTAGCTGGCTAGCTAGCTAGCTTGCTAAATGTACTAAGAGTCAGAGCAAACCTTGCAGGCTAATACAGCCTGGTACCAGTGCTGGGGTAGGCCTAGATAAGCATATTTGTGCAACAGTATCTTATCAGAGGAATAGGCGAAGTATGAGTATGTTAGCTAGCTAGCTACATGAGGTAAGAAAACATGTAATGTAACATCTAATTAGGGCCACCTGGAAACACTGACCAACTCTGTCAATAATTCCTCCCTGGCTTACTGTATTCAAGGTGCTGCCCACAATATTACAACTATAGAATTTGAATTATTTTATTTCCATGATTCCAACAGTTAACTAGGCCTAGATGTTTGTACATATAATGCAGCCCTGCGTAGCAGTGTGTAAATTATAATAAAAGTGCAGAAAGTGATGAAAATGCAGACAATTCATTTTGTTTGGAGATGGATTGAAACAGTATAAAACTATCAGAATGGAGAAAACCCCATTGAAATAACTTGTAATTTATCTGTTGCCACCCTGGGGTCTAAATGTGCTTTATGAACTACTCAAACCACATTTAGAACTATTATTATTATTATTCAAAAACATAAGAGGTCGACCGATTATGATTTTTCAACGCCGCTGCCGATTATTGGTGGCCCCAAAAAAAAGCCGCTGCCGATCAAATCGGCCGATTTATTTATAATAATGACAATTACAACAATACTGAATGAACACTTATTTTAACTTAATATAATACATCAATAAAATCAATTTAGCCTCAAATAAATAATGAAACATGTTCAATTTGGTTTAAATAATGCAAAAACAAAGTGTTGGAGAAGAAAGTAAAAGTGCAATATGTGCCATGTAAAAAAGCTAACGTTTAAGTTCCTTGCTCAGAACATGAGAACATATGAAAGCTGGTGGTTCCTTTTAACATGAGTCTTCAATATTCCCAGGTAAGATGTTTTAGGTTGTAGTTATTATAGGAATTATAGGACTATTTCTCTCTATACTATTTGTATTTCATATACCTTTGACTATTGGATGTTCTTATAGGCACTTTAGTATTGCCAGTGTAACAGTATAGCTTCCGTCCCTCTCCTCGGCTCGAACCAGGAACACATCGACAACAGCCACCCTCGAAGCAGCATTAACCATGTAGAGGAAGGGAAAAAACTACTCCAAGTCTCAGAGCGAGTGACATTTGAAACGCTATTAGCGCACACCCGGCTAACTAGCTAGCCATTTCACATCGGTTACACCAGCCTCATCTTGGGAGTTGATAGGCTTGAAGTCATAAACAGCGCAATGCATTGCGAAGGGCTTCTGGTAAAACGCACGAAAGTGCTATTTTGAATGAATGCTTACGAGCCTGCTGCTGCCTACCATCGCTCAGTCAGACTGCTCTATCACATCATAGACTTAACATAATAACACACAGAAATACGAGCCTTAGGTCATTAATATGGTCGAATCGGGAAACTATCATCTCGAAAACAAATGTTATTCCTGTTACATTGCACAACCTTCAGTGTTATGTCATAATTACGTAAAATTCTGGCAAATTAGTTCGCAACGAGCCAGGCGGCCCAAACTGTTGCATATACCCTGACTGCATGAAATGAATGCAAAATGACAATTTCACCTGGTTAATATTGCCTGCTAACCTGGATTTATTTTAGCTAAATATGCAGGTTTAAAAATATATACTTCTGTGTATTGATTTTAAGAAAGGCATTGATGTTTATGGTTAGGTACAGTCGTGCAACGATTGTGCTTTCTTCACAAATGCGCTTTTGTTAAATCATCCCCCGTTTGGCAAAGTCGGCTGTCTTTGTTAGGAAGAAATAGTCTTCACAGTTCGCAACGAGCCAGGCGGCCCAAACTGCTGCATATACCCTGACTCTGTTTGTAAGAGAAGTGACACATTTTCCCTAGTTAAAAGAAATTCATGTTAGCAGGCAATATTAACAAAATATGCAGGTTTAAAAATATATACTTGTGTATTGATTTTAAGAAAGGCATTGATGTTTATGGTTGGAGCAATGTGTACCTAAGCGATTATATGCAACGCAGGACAGGCTAGATAAACTAGTAATATCATCAACCATGTGTAGTTAACTAGTGATTATGATTGATTGTTTTTTTACAAGATAAGTTTAATGCTATCTAGCAACTTACCTTGACTTCTTACTGCATTCGCGTAACCTCGTGGAGTGCAATGTAAAGCAGGTGGTTAGAGCGTTGGACTAGTTAACCGTAAGGTTGCAAGATTGAATCCCTGAGCTGACAAGGTAAAAATCTGTCGTTCTGCCCCTGAACAAGGCAGTTAACCCACCGTTCCTAGGCCGTCATTGAAAATAAGAATGTGTTCTTAACTGACTTGCCTAGTTAAATAAAGGTCTAAAAAAAAGAAATACTTTTTTTTTTTTTAATTGGCCAAATCCGCGTCCAAAAATACCGATTTCCGATTGTTATGAAAACTTGAAATCGGCCCCAATTAATCGGCCATTCCGATTAATCGGTCGACCTCTACATAAAATATTATAAAATACCATCAATGATGTGAAAAATACCATATATTATATTTTAGCCATATCACCCAGCCCTAAATCACACAACTAATATTAAAACAGAAAAATAACATTGGACAAGGGGTCACTTACTAGATGTTTGGGGAGATGTAATGGATCTTGGAGCAATTCTTATCTGCCACAATCATGCCCTCTGTGGCCCTGGTGTCAGCACCAAGAACTAGCCCATCCTACAGGGGAAAATAAATAAAAAAATAGTTACATCAAGTAGTATAAATATCTATTTTTTAAAGAGTGATTGTAGCCATATTGCATGCATTTCTTGCTCAATGTTTGATAGCTCTCGAGTCAAAATGTGGAGTTTTATACATTAAATCAAACTTAACCACATACAGGATAAAGGAAGAAATGGTGGAATTATAGAGTGCTCAGTCTGAATTTAGGTTACTTCAGGAAAACACAGCAGCATGTATTATCATCAGTACATTTGTAGAGTGTCATCTTCATCACTATGGTTGAGGTGAAATAAATATGTAAACAAAGTTATCCTTACCTTAAAAACAACCCCACAGATTGTGGTGCCTGTTTTCCGGGCAGCGGGTATGTTGCATCCTAATTTGGTAACTTCAGCTTCCAAGACTGCATTCCTAAAACAACAGAAACATGGTCAGAAATTGTGCATGCTAGACAGTCATCGACACATGGGCCCTTGATGACTATGCATCTTGTCAAATTTAATACGAATGTGTTCAAATGGTAGGCCAATTCAATATCAAATGTAGCTAATCCATAATATTCAACACCCATTGCACACAACAATCTTTGATAACGATCTGGCCAGGTAAATTGATAGGTATCAAACTAAAATCTGCTGTATCATCGGCGGGCAGCGATGCGGGTTGAGTGCAAGCCAAGCCAATGGGAAATGAGATGGATGTCAAACTTGACACCAAAAATGTGACAAGTCAATATGTATTTGAATTTAGAAATTCAACACGGTTGTGATTAAACAACTTGTAGTTAGCCAGCAAGTCGGTTAACATAGCCAACTAACTACGGTATGCATCGTTTTCCGCTAGCCGGCTAATACTGGCTGGCTACTATTGGCTCTATAGCTAGGCTAGCTAATACTCAAACTGTAGCTAACTTTTACTCAGTTTTACTTCTGGGAGTTTGAAAACGGAGTATTCATCACCACGTGTAAATTGTCGCAACCTACGAAATAATTTTGTAAAATCCCCCCCATTCTTTCATTCATCACATAACTCAAGAAAAACAGCGTTGAGAAATGTCTGAGTCATTCGAGGAGGCCGTGAAAAGAACGGAGCGGCCCGACATCAAATAACTCAACACAGAGAATACATTTCTAAATAATTTCTAAATCTAAAAGTCACTAAACACGTGGACATGCGCCGCTCTTTTTGAAATCTCACTGAATCCTTACCTCTTGCAATTTTCGAAACTGAAACCTCCGAGCTGCGGCTGGCACACTGACAGAGTCGCCATTTTTCCTGTACTGAATTCCAGCTTCCGGGAAGCGTGGCTCACTAAAAGCGGTAACTTCTCCTTGGGTTACACCGATTGTCCTCCGGAATAACAGAAGGAAATTAATTTACGAAAAATTATATGTCCTTGTGACAAGTGGTTAAAATGTCTTCCTTACATATCTCCTCTTATTTTTAATATGGGTGCTGTAAAATATAAATTTCTTTAAAAACATGTGAAGAGTTAGGCTGAGGGACAACGAAAAGCTATCAGAAACAGGTAGACCTATCAAATAGGCTGAATAATGTCAAGTTGTCTGCCCATTCAGCAGTACATAGCCCTAAATGAGCTTCTTTACCCATAAATAAGGAGCAGTGTGCATCTACATGTTACCACTGGAGGTCAGTAGGTCCAAAGAATTGAACATAGCCCCATTCCAACAGAAAACAACAACCTAGTAGTGGATTGCTTGAGTGACTCCCACCCACACAGCCCACTGTCTCCCACCAGAGGGTCTATGCTGCCCCTTTTTCTCATCAAATCTAGGGTCAATGTTGTGTGTCACGAAAGCACACAATTGGGTCTGCTCTTTGAACCAATCACTGCTGTCTTTATTGGTTATAAACAGGACCAGTTACAAGAGTTCCAAGCTATGGCATAAAATGCACCAATCATGGGTCGAGAGAACACAGAGCCTTGGTTATAAACCAAGACCATTTTAAAGACTAGATCCACAAAAGTTAAACACACTCACATTGAGACACACACATTGAGATGTGCATGCACGCACGCATACAAACACACACACACAGCTATTCAAACACTAGGACTCAGAATGCTTTAAGACATAAGGGCAAGATCTATGACTGCACTATATATTCAGCAAAAAAAACAATTTGAACTCAGCCACTTCACAATGACCCTCCACAGAGCTCCTTTGCTG
Organism: Salmo trutta; assembly: GCF_901001165.1. Taxonomy (NCBI): domain Eukaryota; kingdom Metazoa; phylum Chordata; class Actinopteri; order Salmoniformes; family Salmonidae; genus Salmo; species Salmo trutta. The sequence continues at coordinate 39,459,572 of NC_042979.1, forward strand.
TCCTTTGCTCCAAAAGCTGTGGCCTTTATACGTGACCCCAAATATGGATAGAGCACATTAAAGAGTGAAGAGAGAATGTTGATGAGGAGGTGAGAAACAGAAATATATAGCAGCTTTGAGGATGAAAAAAGCACTTTTATGAAAACATTTATTATAAGAAGCTGTGACATAAACACCTCTCATCCCTGGTACAGAGGCCTCTATCACAATGTGCCTAGAATAGATCTGTATTAAATCTGCCATTACCACAGATAATGTATGGAGCCCTGAATGGATGCGCTCAAGGCCACTGGGGTTTCAAAGCATGTAACGTTTGAAGCAAACAATGGTTCACACTGCCCAAACCTTTCATCTATTGATCCTAGTCTGAAACACTTTCTTGAAGTGAGGAAGTGCTCTTTCCTCATCATTAGGACAGCTCATTTTGCCCACTCAGTACTGTAATAGCGAGATTGGAATTATGATCAAACTTTAGCCTGCAGGTATAATGCATTAGCTCATGATTATTCCGACTAAATAACATACAGTTTCTGTTGAAATATCCTACATAGAGACACATAACATGTTATAAACCTTATAATAGTGCTAATTATCTTGTAAATCCAGGAGGGGGCAATATGCGATAGCAGTCCAAAGTAGGTAGCATAATATTTTAATGTGTGAAGATACATGGCTTACCCTACACTGATTTTTTTATGTATCATAATCAAGGACACTTTGATTTCAAATAATGTGGGTATGGGAACTCTGTGTGAGAGAAAGATACCTATTTTGAATATCAATCAATCAGATATATTTTATAAAGACCCTTTTACATCAGCAGTTGTCACAAAGGGCTTTACAGATACCCAGCCTAAAGCCCCAAAGAGCAAGCAATGCAGAGGCAGAAGCACAAATCATCTAAGCCCATATTCAGAAACACTGTGCAGAAGTGATTGGCAACTCAAACTACATTTTATATACTTGACTTACTTAAACACTTTTGCTGTTTGGGGAGCATAGGTCATCCACAATTAAACATACCCTAAATAAATTAAATGGGACAGGGACAGTTACTAGGCAAACAATGGGCTGTCTGTCATGGTCTTGAGAATGTCTTCTCTATGAATGTGAGCACAGATTCCAGCCCATAGAAATATAATCTATAGAAAGGGCTTGGAACCTCTAAGATTCTATTTCTATGTTCCAGCCTACCAGAGGTTATGGTTACAGTAGATGTAGTGTTGTACTATAAGATACTATACAGTGCAATGTTGTGCTGTTAGATACTATACAGCACAATGTTGTACTGTTAGATAATATACAGTACAATGTTGTACTATAAGATACTAAACAGTACAATGTTGTACTATAAGATACTATACAGTACAATACAGTACAATGTTGTACTATATGATACTATACAGTACAATACAACACAATGTTGTACTACTTTAAGATACAAACTTGACCAAGAAACTGAAGTTGAAATTAGGATTATATTTTAGGAACAAATCTTGCTTTTCAATGTTAGTCAGAAAGGATCTTGTTCAAAGCACTTTTTTTTATCAGTGCTGGATTATGGTGATATTGTCTATATGCATACCTCAGCAAGGACCTTAAAAACTCTGGACACAGTGTATCATGGTGCTTTATTACAAATGCTAGACCACTCACCCATCACTGTGATCTGTATACTATTGTGCAATGGGCCTGTCTCTCCACCAGGAGGCTAAAGCACTGGTACATTTTTGTGTACGAAGCATTTATAGGACAACTCCCTTTGTATCTCTATTCTTTGCTGACCAGATTAGTCATTCAATATAGTCTTCGTTCACAGTCGCTACTGTCCTTGTCTGTTCCTAAGGCTAGAACTGAGATGGGGAAACAATATTTTTCCCATAATGCCCTTTCATCCTGGAACATGCTTCAAAAGATATTAAAGTTAGTGGAGTTAGTGTCCTTGCCTGTTATTAAGACTCTGATCACAACACTGTTTGTGATAGCTGCAGTTGTTTCTAATCTTCAATTGTGTCTGTAACTTGTGACACTTTGTCTTTTGTGTGTATTTAGTATTTTTCTGCAATATTTTATGTACATGCTGCTATTTCCCTGTTTTGCCTTCTTGCCAGGTCGCCCTCGCAAAAGAGGTTTTTTACAAAAAACGCTAACTGTAATCCGTTACGTTACCAGCAAAAATAGTGTAATCAGATTACAGATACTTTTGAAAAACTAGATGATTACTTCGAGGATGACTTTTAAATTCAGAAAGAAGGTTATGAAAAAAATCATCTTTGACTATTTGACACTTTCCTCAACGACATTCAAAACAGCATTGAAAAAAGGTGCAAATATACGTTTGTTCCACCTGAGCGGGTCTGACCACAAGTCAGAGACCACTACGATGACACACCAAATGGGTTTGATGGATTGCGGGAAAAGAGCAGGAATAGGCTTTTGTAGACTACAGTCCAAGCTATGTCTTCCAATAGGGCGACTGCTGTCGGTATCCAAAGAACATCCAACTTGAATAAACGCTTGGAGGTAAGGATGACAACAGTGGTGTAGTCTACGGTGATACGGATATCACTTATTATTGTTATCTACATAGCGCATTGATGTGAAACACACTGTTGCTCTCTCATTTAGCTATTTGCGCCTTACGGATTGTGGTTGTTGTGGATGGCTGTTCACAAATCTATAGTGCCTTGCAAAAGTATTCACCCTATTTGCCGTTTTTCCTATTTTGTTGCATTACAACCTGTAATTTAAATAGATTTTTATTTGGATTTCATGTAATGGACATACACAAAATAGTCCAAATTGGTGAAGTGAAATGAAAAAAATTAGAAGAAATTCAAAACAGAAAAGTGGTGCGTGCATATGTATTCACCCCCTTTGATATTAAGCCCCTTTATAAGGTCTGGTGCAACCAATTACCTTCAGAAGTCACATAATTAGTCAAATAAAGTCCACCTGTGTGTCACATGATCTGTCACATGATCTTAGTATATATATATACACCGGTTCTAAAAGGCCCCAGAGTCTGCAACACCACTAAGCAAGGGGCACCACCAAGCAAGCAGCACTATGAAGACCAAGGAGCTCTCCAAACAGTTCAGGGACAAAGTTATGGAGAAGTACAGATCAGGGATGGGTTATAAAAAAATATCTTGGGTTTGAGCCCAGGCTCTGTCGCAGCAGGCCAAGACCGCGACATGGGGTGGCGCACAATTGGCCCAGCGTCGTCCGGGTTAGGGAGGGTTTGGCCGGCAGGGATATCCTTGTCTCATCGCGCACTAGCGACTCCTGTGGCGGGCCGGGCACAGTGCACGCTGACCAGGTCGCTAGGTGTACGGTGTTTCCTCCGACACATTGGTGCGGCTGGCTTCCGGGTTGGATGTGCATTGTGTCAAGAAGCAGTGCGGCTTGGTTGGGTTGTGTTTCGGAGGACGCATGGCTCTTGACCTTCGCCTCTCCCGAGTCCGTATGGGAGTTGCAGCGATGAGACAAGACAGTAACTACTACCAATTGGATACAACGAAATTGGGGAGAAAAAAGGGGGTAAAAAATAAAAATAAAATATCCAAAACTTTGAACATTCCACAGAGCACCATTAAATCCATAATTAAAAAATTGAAAGAATATGGCACCATAACAAACCTGCCAACAAACCACCGAAACTCACGGACCAGGCAAGGAGGGCATTAATCAGTGAGGCAACAAAGAGATGAAAGGTAACACTGAAGGAGCTGCAAAGCACCACAGCGGAGATTTGAGTATCTGTACATAGGACCACTTTAAGCCGTACACTCCACAGAGCTGGGCTTTACGGAAGAGTGTCCAGAAAAAAATTTGCAAACATGTTTGGTGTTCGCCAAAAGGCATGCTGGAGACTCCCCAAAAATATGGAAGAAGGTACTCTGGTCAGATGAGACTAAAATTGAGCTTTTTGGCCATCAAGGAAAACGCTATGTCTGGCGCAAACCGAACACCTCTCATCACCCCGAGAACCCCATCCCCACAGTGAATCATCGTAGTGGCAGCATCATGCTGTGGGAATGTTTTTCATCGGCAAGGACTGGGAAACTGGTTGGAATTTAAGGAATGATGGATGATGCTAAATACAGGGAAATTCTTGAGGGAAACTTGTTTCAGTCTTCCAGAGATTTGAGACTGGGACGGAGGTTCACCTTCCAGCAGGACAATGACCCTAAGCATACTGCTAAAGTAACACTTGAGTGGTTTAAGGGGAAATATTTAAATGTCTTGGAATGGCCTAGTCAAAGCCCAGACCTCAATCCAATTGAGAATATATGGTATGACTTAAAGATTGCTGTACACCAGCGGAACCCATCCAACTTGAAGGAGCTGGAGCAGTTTTGCCTTGAAGAATGGGCAAAAGTCCTAGTGGCTAGATGTGCCAAGCTTATAGAGACATACCCCAAGAGACTTGGAGCTGTAATTGCTGCAAAAGGTGGCTCTACAAAGTATTGACTTTTGGGACGGTGAATAGTTAAGCACGCTCAAGTTCAGTTTTTTGTCTTATTTCTTGTTTGTTTCACAATAAAACATATTTTGCATCTTCAAAGTGGTAGGCATGTTGTGTAAATCAAATGATACAAACACCCCAAAAAGCCATTTTAATTCCAGGTTGTAAGGCAACAAAATAGGAAAAATGGCAAGGGGGTGAATAGTTTCGCAAGCCACTGTAAATGTGTATTTGAACCCAATAATGATTGAATTCAAGAAGTTTAAGCTACAATCATTGTTTTTGAAATCAGTGAACAGCCAGTGAAAAATGTTCTCTTGCAACAGCTGCACAGTGCAGATCCCAGCCAATGGAATAAATGTGGAGCTTTTATTGCTCAATCTAATTCATGCTGATATTTTTTTATCCATAGGCCTAATGGACACGTTTGATAGACTTAAAGGGGCAATCTGTAGTTGCTCCATCCATTTTTGGACTTATAAATTCTCTCTCTCTCTATATATATATATATATATATATATAGAATGCCAAGAATGTGCAAAGCTGTCATCAAGGCAAAGGGTGGCTACTTTGAAGAATCTCAAATATAAAACATATTTTGAAATGTTTAACACTTTTTTGGTTACTACATGAATCCATATGTGTTATTTCATAGTTTTGATGTGTTCACTATTATTCTACAATGTAGAAAATAGTAAAAATAAAGTAAAACCCTTGAATGAGTAGGTGTGTCCAAACTTTTGACTGGTACTGTATATCTATTGATTCTTGAAGAATATAACTTATAAATGCCTTAGTTCAGCTGCCTTGATGACAGCTTTGCACATTCTTGGCATTATATATATATAGAGAATTTATAAGCCCAAAAATGGATGGAGCAACTACAGATTGCCCCTTTTAGTCTATCAAACGTGTCTATTAGGCCTATGGATAAAAAAATATGAGAACCCAAAATATAAGCTTGTTTTTCTCCAATATTTTTAAACATTGTAAGCGCAAACACTGTATAGCCTCATAACATGGTTAAAAGAATACGTTTGATATCATGGATGGTCAGTCCGGTTTGTTATTGTTTCATCTGTGGATTGTCAAGATATCAAAGTGTCATCAACAAAAAGGTAAACAATAGACCTATAGCAAATGCAGCATATGGCATTCATTTTTAACATGTAAATAGCACTTTTCAGTAGTGCTCAATGCATACTATTCCATGAGCGCAGCATTTATTTTTCAACTGGAATCAATGAGCCCAATCAGTCCTCCATGACAACAAAATCATAAACAACAGAGTAGGGCTGGCTAATAAGTCCTTTGTTTTGGGGTTATGCTCAGGTAAAACAATTTGACTAATCTATACATCCATATTTCCAAGTCCGATTCTTGAAGATCAAGGGTTATAACATTTATTAGAATGACGGGAATTCTGATTGACTTTGGTTTTTAATGTAAACATATAATTTAATCGTATTATTATATGTAGTAGAACGCGATGGGTTAGAAGAAGCCTACATAACCAACCCATAAACATTGTGTCATAATTGTTGCCGTGTTGAATTTACCAAAACGCAGCAGGAATGTGGATACTCATCTTTTTAATATTTTTAGAGCAAAGTATACACAGAAAACAATAAACACAAACAACTCCAGACAGGCTAACAGGCTACTTACAAAATCATAGCAGTGTTAACACAACCACCCACAAACCCAAGTGACAAACATACTCCTAAATATATGACTCCCAATCAGGGACAACGATAACCATCTGTCCCTGATCGGGAGCCACACAGACCAACATAGAAACACAACACCCAGAACAAACATACACAGACATCTTCTGCCACGTCCTGACCAAAATACTACACAACTACACCCTCTGCTGGTCAGGACGTGACACATTGATTTATCCTGCAATAGATGTGGTTCAATTGGTAACATACATTATTGTCTTCTTCTAATGCCTCTTAAGGGGAAAGTAATCTAAAAGTAACTGAATGTAATCAGATTACGTTACTGAGTTTGGGTAATTCAAAAGTTACGTTACTGATTACAATTTTGGACAGGTACCTGTAACGGATTACATTTAGAATGTAAGCTACCCAACCCTGACTATAAGATACTATACAGTACAATTCTGTACTATAAGAAACTATACAGTACAATGTTGTACTATAAGATACTATACAGTACAATGTTTTACTGTTAGATACTATACAGTAAAATGTTGTACTGTTAGATAATAAGAGCACCTCCTCCCAGCTGCCCACTGCACTGAGGCTAGGAAACCCTGTCACCACCAATAAATCCACGATAGTTGAGAATTTCAATAAGCATTTTTCTACGGCTGGCCATGCTTTCCACCTGGCTACCCCTACCCCGGTCAACAGCCATGCACCCCCCACAGCAACTTGCCCAAACCTCCCCCATTTCTCCTTTACCAAAATCCAGATAGCTGATGTTCTGAAAGAGTTGCAACATCTGAACCCCTACAAATCAGCTGGGCTAAACAATCTGGACCCTCTCTTTCTAAAATTATCCGCCAAAATTGTTGCAACCCCTATTACTAGCCTGTTCAACCTCTCTATCGTATCGTCAGAGATCCCCAAAGATTGGAAAGCTGCCGCGGTCATCCCCCTCTTCAAAGGGGGAGACACTCTAGACCCAAACTGTTACAGACCTATATCTATCCTACCCTGCCTTTCTAAGGTCTTCGAAAGCCAAGTTAACAAACAGATCACCAACCATTTCGAATCCCACCGTACCTTCTCCGCTATGCAATCTGGTTTCCAAGCTGGTCATGGGTGCACCTCAGCCACGCTCAAGGTCCTAAACGGTATCATAACCGCCATCGATAAAAGACAATACTGTGCAGCCGTATTCATCGACCTGGCCAAGGCTTTCGACTCTGTCAATCACCACATTCTAATCGGCAGACTCAACAGCCTTGGTTTCTCAAATGATTGCCTCAACTGGTTCACCAACTACTTGTGTCAAATCGGAGGGCCTGTTGTCCGGACCTCTGGCAGTCTCTATGGGGGTGCCACAGGGTTCTGTGGCCGACTCTTCTCTGGCCGACACTTTTCTCTGTATACATCAATGATGTCGCTCTTGCTGCTGGTGATTCTCTGATCCACCTCTACACAGACGACACCATTCTGTATACTTCTGGCCCTTCTTTGGACACTGTGATAACTAACCTCCAGACAAGCTTCAATGCCATACAACTCTCCTTCCGTGGCCTCCAACTGCTCTTAAATGCAAGTAAAACTAAATGCATGCTCTTCAACTGATCGCTGCCCTCACCTGCCCACCCGTCCAGCATCACTACTCTGGACGGTTCTTACTTAGAATATGTGGACAATTACAAATACCTAGGTGTCTGGCTAGACTGTAAACTCTCCTTACTCACATTAAGCATCTCAAATCCAAAATTAAATCTAGAATCGGCTTCCTATTTCGCAACAAAGCATCCTTCACTCATGCTGCCAAACATACCCTCGTAATACTGACTATCCTACCAATCCTCGACTTCGGCGATGTCATTTACAAAATAGCCTCCAACACTCTACTCAGCAAATTGGATGCAGTCTATCACAGTGCCATCCGTTTTGTCACCAAAGCCCCATATACTACCCACCACTGCGACCTGTATGCTCTCGTTGGCTGGCCCTCGTTTCATATTCGTCTCCAAATTCACTGGCTCCAGGTCATCTATAAGTCTTTGCTAGGTAAAGCCCTGCCTTATCTCAGCTCACTGGTCACCATAGCAGAACCCACCTGTAGCACGCACTCCAGCAGGTATATTTCACTGGTCACCCCCAAAGCCAATTCCTCATTTGGCCCCCTTTCCTTCCAGTTCTCTGCTGCCAATGACTGGAACAATTTGCAAAAATCGCTGAAGCTGGAGACGCATATCTCCCTCACTAACTTTAAACATCAGCTGCCAGAGCAGCTCACAGATCACTGCACTTGTACATAGCCCATCTGTAAATAGCCCATCCAACTACCCCATCCCCATATTGTTATTTATTTATTTATTTTGCACCCCAGTATCTCTAGTTGCACATTCATCTTCTGCACATCTATCACTCCAGTGTTTAATTGCTAAATTGTAATTACTTCGCCACCACGGCCTATTTATTGCCTTACCTCCCTAATCTTACCTCATTTGCACACACTGTATATATATTTTTTCCCTATTGTATTATTGACTGTACGTTTGTTTATTCCATGTGTAATTGTGTTGTTGTTTTTGGTTGCACTGCTTTGCTTTATCTTGGCCAGGTTGCAGTTGTAAATGAGAACTTGTTCTCAACTGGCCTACCTGATAAAATTAAGGTGAAATAAAAAAAATTAAACGATAATATACTGTACAATGTTGTACTGTTAGATACTATACAATGTTGTACTGTTAGATACTATACAGTACAATGTTGTACTGTTAGATACTATACTGTTGGATACTATACAATTTTCTACTGTTAGATACTATACAGTACAATGTTGTACTGTTAGATACTATACAGTACAATGTTGTACTGTTAGATACTATACTGTTGGATACTATACAATTTTCTACTGTTAGATACTATACAGTACAATGTTGTACTGTTAGATACTATACAGTACAATGTTGTACTGTTAGATACTATACAGTACAATGTTGTACTATAAGATAATACGTTAAACCTCTCAGCCCCCAATATCAGTATGAATCACAATCAGGGGGCAAGAGAAGACACAGATGAAGGTCGACATTCACGTGAGTGGGTGCGTGTGTATTTGTGTGCTTGTGCGTGTGCGCAATGTATTTGTGCATGTTTTGATGTATGTATATAAGTGTGTGTTTGGTTTTGAATGAATAAGTGAGTATGTCGACACTGTTTATTGACTATGCTCCATATACAGTATAGAGGAAATGTTTGTGTCTCTTTTCATGTTGATTGGCAACTCTTCCCCAGATCACAGAGGACATGGAGGGTTGTCATGGTGATAGAATACAAAGATTTTCATTCATCTACTGCATACAGTGAAGTACCACAAGCCTTTGTCGGTAGACCCATCACTCTATCTCCCTCTCAAACACCTGCATATACACATGTACACACACACACACACACACACACACACACACACACACACACACACACACACACACACACACACGCACACACACACGCACACACACACGCACACACACACACACACACACGCACACACACGCACACACGCACGCACACACACACACACACACACACACACACACACACACACACACACACACACACACTTCCAGGTAAGATGACCATTAACAAAGTATCCGTATTGCTGATTGTTATAATGTACTCTTGTTGGTGTTTTGGCCCAGTTTGGGAAGTACCAGGCAGTCTGGCCAGTGTTGTTAGGTACAGCGCAGACTGCCTCTCTCCCCTGCCCTTTCCTGTCTTCACAGCCCAGGTGCTGGACAGATAAGGCCTTTCCAGAAGCCCTAAAACACACACACATATCCCCTCACTCCCTCCCACACACACACACACACACACACACACACACACACACACACACACACACACACACACACACACACACACACACACATGCACGGACACACATGCACGCACATACATACACGCACACACACATACATACACACACACACACCAGCAAAGCCAACATAGCAGCACAAACATACAGTATACATCCTTCAGTTATTAGAGAAACGGTAATAACAGAAACTAACTGTGCTGATAGAAGCTGTAGAACAATCTCTCCTATCAAAAACATAGAAATTGATTACACACATGTGAGGGAGGACATGTGCGAGAATGTGTGTCTGTGTGCGTGTGCATGCATGCGTGTGAGCGTCTGTCTATGCGAGCGTCTGCCTGCGCAAGCGTCTGTCTGTGCGAGCGTCTTTAGCTGCGAGAAGTAGGTGTGCTGAGGGTGTTGCAGCACCCTCTGATAAATCTGAATCTTTTTTTAATTAATAAACGATATAGCCCCTCCCGCCGACAAAAAAACATGTCAGAGACTGGAAAGATCAACTGTCAATTCGATCATGAGAACACTTCACAAAGAAAACCTGTAAGTCTGCAGGATATGCACTATGCTTTACCATTACATTTACAGTAAATTACATAATTTATTGTAATGCACGTAAATTCACAAAACATGTTCCAGTATTATTACAGTATGATGTGTTGACAGTATACTCTGTTCTACCCTCAGAATTGACAGAAGACCCCATGGTGGTGACTGTGTGCTGACTGACCAGCAGTAGTGGGCCGTGGTGGAAATGGTGAGGGCCAGGAATGACATACAGCTGTCCAAAATAAAGCATGCCATTGAGGAGAACGATGACACCTTTGCCAATGTGGCATCCATCAGCCTACCAACATTCGCACGCCTTTTGAAGAGGCACCAGGTATCTATGAAACACATTGACCTGGTGCCTTTTGAGTTAAACAACGACTGGGTGAAATAACTGCGGGCTGAGTATGTTCAGGTACAGCACTATATACTGTATTATGGTTACAATTTGAGGCACATGCTACTTCACAATATCATATTGGAACTATACTGTAAAAATAACTAACCCAAATATATGTTTGGAGGGTGATGATGTGAACCATCACAAGTATTTCTTTGTTAATGAAACAGGCTTCAACCTGGCCAAAACTTGACGCCGTGGGCGGAACCTCATCGGCCATCCAAGTGCCTGGACAAACGTGCTCAGCTATCTCTGAAGATGGTGTGGTAGGACGTAGGTCCTTATTTGTATCCTACAACGCTGCACACCTCAATGTGTTTCTCAATGAAATTGAGCAGGCCTGTCAAGGTGAAGGGGTCACCCATGTCATCATTGTGTGGGACAATGTCAGGTTCCACCATGCAGAGGTGGTTCAGGCATGGTTTCGGGCCCATCCCAGGTTCATGACCCTATACCTGCCCCCATACTCTCCATTCCTCAACCTTATTGAGGAATCTTTTCAGCACGGAGGTAGAAGGTGTACGATCGCCATCCCCATGAGCGTGCCACCCTCCTTCTGACCCTCGATGAGGCATGCGACGACATCAATACAGACCAATGTCAAGCTTGGATTCACTGTGCCGAAAGCTGTTTCCTGTGGCACATGAACAATGAGGACATTCACTGTAATGTGGATGAGAATTTATGGCCAAATGCACAAGACAGGCTTGATGCTAATTAATGCGTGCTAAATGTAATGTTTAATTTTAATTCATTTAATTTGCTTCATTTAATTTCTTACATTTGATTGCAGACAGGACACCTATATTGCAATTATATCTGAAAAATAAAATCATTGATCACACCTTTGATTACACAATGGATAGATATCATGGACATTTTGTTGGGTAATGTAAGCGTATTGCCTCATGTGAAAACTGTAATCTACTGTAATTTACTGTAATCTGCTGTAATATACTGTTTCAGCACTGTAGCATATTACTTCCAACACTTCTCAGGGCCATTTGAAACACGTACTGTATCTAGCATTATTTGCTTTTGGATTACCTGCTTGTTAAGACTACTAAATTGAAAATGTGTCTTGTTTTAGTGATTCAACCTATGTCCTATATGTTATATTTTGAACCAATGGTTGTGTTATGAGAGATGTTTACAATCCAAATGAATACACAATGATAGGTTTTGAATGAAAGACTGGCTGTGTTGCAAGTGTGACCAGTTTGGAGTTTCGCACTTAAAGTTGAGAAAATGTACCACATACTTGTGAAAATAGTACCAAACGTAATAATAATTTGCCAGATGTAACAGGACAGAAAATAGTTAGTAAAAAAACACAGTTAAGAACTTATTTCACCCACAACCATTTTAATGGAAAATTTGATTTGCTCTTTGTGGCCTTGTACGTGGAAAAACTCCAGGTGCATATAGTGTTCAACAATTTACAAACTAACAAAGACAACCATTCCCCTTGCACTTCACCTTAAGGCTGCACGGCACAGCATAGCATTTATATAGATACTTGATGGATAATTACAGACAAAATGCACAAGGTTAGGAAAGAAAGACAGCAAGGCCAAGAGTTCTTTCAACTGGGTGGTAGGGGTCTGTGTGTACAAGAGAAAAGGTGTGTGTGTGTGTGTGTGTGTGTGTGTGTGTGTGTGTGTGTGTGTGTGTGTGTGTGTGTGTGTGTGTGTGTGTGTGTGTGTGTGTGTGTGTGTGTGCTAGGGGAGTCTATATATTAAAATGTTTTACTTCTAAATTTCTCTTTTACATCAATGTGTGTGCGTGAGTGCGTGCCCACGGTAATGAATGTGGGTGATAAATGCATTGTGAAGTCACTGCCATTGTTTGCCCCATTGTTACCAATAGAATGTCAATTGAATATAAAAATGACACCACGTCTAAACAGGGACCACACAGCAGAGTCAGTGTTTTGACGTTTACTGTGATCCCAGTGACACATCCTGTTGCTCAGCCTGGTCTCATAGACTAGACGTAACATAGTAAACGTAAACCTTACACTGAAATTAGTATTACATTTGGTATGATTACATAAGACAGATGGTTACTTAAGGCAAAAATGAAAGTAGGGTTGTTGGTCGGGGAGGATAGGTGGTCATATAAAGCGAACATCTAGCAACCCAAAGCTTGCGAGTTCGAATGTCATCACGGACAACTTTAGCATTTCAGCTAATTAACAACTTACTACTTTTGAGCTACTTTGCAACTACTTCGCATGTTAGCTAATCCTTCCCCTAACCCTAACTTTAACCATTTAGCTAACCCTTCCCCTAAACCTAACCTAACCTTAACCCTTTAACCTAACTCCTAAACTTAACCCTAACCTTAACCCCTAGCCTAGCTAACGTTAGCCAGCTAGAGCTAGAATTCGTAACATATCATACGTTTGCAAATTCATAACATGTATTGTAATTTGTAACATATCATACGAAATGGGTGATGGACATCAACAAACGTAACATATCATACTGAATAATGTTTCTCGAATTTACATTCAGAATAATGCTCTGAGACCAGGATGTGTTGCTCTGAGACCAGGATGTGTTGCTCTGTTCTCTCCATACTGAGGGAGGAAAGGTAACATCTCCCTTTTCCAAGGGGAAAGGGAGTTTTCCCCTCTCTCTGCTGTGAGAGTCTGGACAGATGGACAGGGTGTGTTTGTGTTTGTGTGTGTGTGTGTGTGTGTGCGTGTGTGTGTGTGTGTGTGTGTGTGTGTGTGTGTGTGTGTGTGTGTGTGTGTGTGTGTGTGTGTGTGTTTAGTGTATACAGTCACCTCCAATATTATTGGTACCTTATATAAAGATGAGCAAAAAATACTATAAAATAAATAATACAAATACCTCGACATATTGTATCCTCCAAAAATGTGAAAATAATATTATTTTATACTAATACAATTGCTCAGAGAAAGTGATTTTGTTTAACAAGTAAAACAAAAAATTCTCAAAAAGATAGTTGTCAAAATTATTGGCACCCATTTTCAATACTTTGTGCACCATCCCTTACAATGATAATGGCACTGAGATGTGTTCTATAATGTTTTATCAGACTGGAGAACACATTGGGATGGATCTATAATGTTTTATGAGACTGGAGAACACATTGGATGGATCTATAATGTTTTATCAGACTGGAGAACACATTGGGATGGATCTATAATGTTTTATGAGACTGGAGAACACATTGGATGGATCTATAATGTTTTATGAGACTGGAGAACACGTTGGGATGGATCTATAATGTTTTATGAGACTGGAGAACACATTGGGATGGATCTATAATGTTTTATGAGACTGGAGAACACGTTGGATGGATCTATAATGTTTTATTAGACTGAAGAACACGTTGGATGGATCTATAATGTTTTATGAGACTGGAGAACACGTTGGGATGGATCTATAATGTTTTATGAGACTGGAGAACACATTGGGATGGATCTATAATGTTTTATGAGACTGGAGAACACGTTGGATGGATCTATAATGTTTATGAGACTGGAGAACACATTGGGATGGATCTATAATGTTTTATTAGACTGGAGAACACGTTGGATGGATCTATAATGTTTATGAGACTGGAGAACACATTGGGATGGATCTATAATGTTTTATTAGACTGGAGAACACGTTGGGATGGATCTATAATGTTTTATCAGACTGGAGAACACGTTGGGATGGATCTATAATGTTTATGAGACTGGAGAACACATTGGGATGGATCTATAATGTTTATGAGACTGGAAAACACACTGGGATGGATCTATAATGTTTTATGAGACTGGAGAACACACTGGGATGGATCTATAATGTTTTATTAGACTGGAGAACACGTTGGATGGATCTATAATGTTTATGAGACTGGAGAACACGTTGGATGGATCTATAATGTTTATGAGACTGGAGAACACATTGGGATGGATCTATAATGTTTATGAGACTGGAGAACACATTGGGATGGATCTATAATGTTTTATGAAACTGGAGAACACGTTGGGATGGATCTATAATGTTTTATTAGACTGGAGAACACGTTGGATGGATCTATAATGTTTTATTAGACTGGAGAACACGTTGGGATGGATCTATAATGTTTTATGAGACTGGAGAACACGTTGGGATGGATCTATAATGTTTATGAGACTGGAGAACACGTTGGGATGGATCTATAATGTTATATGAGACTGGAGAACACGTTGGGATGGATCTATAATGTTTTATTAGACTGGAGAACACATTGGGATGGATCTATAATGTTTTATTAGACTGGAGAACACATTGGGATGGATCTATAATGTTTTATGAGACTGGAGAACACATTGGGATGGATCTATAATGTTTTATTAGACTGGAGAACACACTGGGATGGATCTATAATGTTTTATGAGACTGGAGAACACGTTGGGATGGATCTATAATGTTTTATGAGACTGGAGAACACGTTGGATGGATCTATAATGTTTTATGAGACTGGAGAACACATTGGATGGATCTATAATGTTTATGAGACTGGAGAACACATTGGGATGGATCTATAATGTTTTATTAGACTGGAGAACACGTTGGGATGGATCTATAATGTTTTATCAGACTGGAGAACACGTTGGATGGATCTATAATGTTTTATGAGACTGGAGAACACATTGGGATGGATCTATAATGTTTTATGAGACTGGAGAACACGTTGGGATGGATCTATAATGTTTTATGAGACTGGAGAACACATTGGGATGGATCTATAATGTTTTATGAGACTGGAGAACACGTTGGGATGGATCTATAATGTTTTATGAGACTGGAGAACACATTGGGATGGATCTATAATGTTTAATGAAACTGGAGAACACATTGGGATGGATCTATAATGTTTTATGAGATTGGAGAACACGTTGGATGGATCTATAATGTTTATGAGACTGGAGAACACATTGGGATGGATCTATAATGTTTTATGAGACTGGAGAACACATTGGGATGGATCTATAATGTTTTATGAGACTGGAGAACACGTTGGGATGGATCTATAATGTTTTATTAGACTGGAGAACACATTGGGATGGATCTATAATGTTTTATGAGACTGGAGAACACGTTGGGATGGATCTATAATGTTTTATGAGACTGGAGAACACACTGGGATGGATCTATAATGTTTTATGAGATTGGAGAACACGTTGGGATGGATCTATAATGTTTTATGAGACTGGAGAACACGTTGCATGGATCTATAATGTTTTATGAGACTGGAGAACACATTGGGATGGATCTATAATGTTTTATGAGACTGGAGAACACGTTGGGATGGATCTATAATGTTTTATGAGACTGGAGAACACGTTGGGATGGATCTATAATGTTTTATGAGACTGGAGAACACGTTGGGATGAATCTATAATGTTTTATGAGACTGGAGAACACTTTGGGATGGATCTATAATGTTTTATGAGACTGGAGAACACGTTGGGATGGATCTATAATGTTTTATGAGACTGGAGAACACGTTGGGATGGATCTATAATGTTTTATGAGACTGGAGAACACATTGGGATGGATCTATAATGTTTTATGAGACTGGAGAACACATTGGATGGATCTATAATGTTTATGAGACTGGAGAACACGTTGGGATGGATCTATAATGTTTTATGAGACTGGAGAACACGTTGGGATGGATCTATAATGTTTTATGAGACTGGAGAACACGTTGGGATGGATCTATAATGTTTTATGAGACTGGAGAACACGTTGGGATGAATCTATAATGTTTTATGAGACTGGAGAACACTTTGGGATGGATCTATAATGTTTTATGAGACTGGAGAACACGTTGGGATGGATCTATAATGTTTTATGAGACTGGAGAACACGTTGGGATGGATCTATAATGTTTTATGAGACTGGAGAACACATTGGGATGGATCTATAATGTTTTATGAGACTGGAGAACACATTGGGATGGATCTATAATGTTTTATGAGACTGGAGAACACGTTGGGATGGATCTATAATGTTTTATTAGACTGGAGAACACATTGGGATGGATCTATAATGTTTTATGAGACTGGAGAACACATTGGGATGGATCTATAATGTTTTATGAGACTGGAGAACACGTTGGGATGGATCTATAATGTTTTATGAGACTGGAGAACACATTGGATGGATCTATAATGTTTATGAGACTGGAGAACACGTTGGGATGGATCTATAATGTTTTATGAGACTGGAGAACACGTTGGGATGGATCTATAATGTTTTATGAGACTGGAGAACACGTTGGGATGGATCTATAATGTTTTATTAGACTGGAGAACACATTGGGATGGATCTATAATGTTTTATTAGACTGGAGAACACATTGGGATGGATCTATAATGTTTTATGAGACTGGAGAACACATTGGGATGGATCTATAATGTTTTATGAGACTGGAGAACACATTGGGATGGATCTATAATGTTTTATGAGACTGGAGAACACGTTGGGATGGATCTATAATGTTTTATGAGACTGGAGAACACGTTGGGATGGATCTATAATGTTTTATTAGACTGAAGAACACGTTGGATGGATCTATAATGTTTTATGAGACTGGAGAACACGTTGGATGGATCTATAATGTTTTATTAGACTGAAGAACATGTTGGATGGATCTATAATGTTTTATGAGACTGGAGAACACGTTGGGATGGATCTATAATGTTTTATTAGACTGGAGAACACGTTGGATGGATCTCTAATGTTTTATGAGACTGGAGAACACATTGGGATGGATCTATAATGTTTTATTAGACTGGAGAACACACTGGGATGGATCTATAATGTTTTATGAGACTGGAGAACACGTTGGGATGGATCTATAATGTTTTATGAGACTGGAGAACACGTTGGATGGATCTATAATGTTTTATGAGACTGGAGAACACATTGGATGGATCTATAATGTTTTATGAGACTGGAGAACACGTTGGGATGGATCTATAATGTTTTATGAGACTGGAGAACACATTGGGATGGATCTATAATGTTTTATGAAACTGGAGAACACATTGGGATGGATCTATAATGTTTTATTAGACTGGAGAACACATTGGGATGGATCTATAATGTTTTATTAGACTGGAGAACACGTTGGGATGGATCTATAATGTTTTATGAGACTGGAGAACACGTTGGGATGGATCTATAATGTTTTATGAGATTGGAGAACACGTTGGATGGATCTATAATGTTTTATGAGATTGGAGAACACGTTGGGATGGATCTATAATGTTTTATGAGACTGGAGAACACGTTGGGATGGATCTATAATGTTTTATGAGACTGGAGAACACGTTGGGATGGATCTATAATGTTTTATGAGATTGGAGAACACGTTGGATGGATCTATAATGTTTTATGAGATTGGAGAACACGTTGGATGGATCTATAATGTTTTATGAGATTGGAGAACACGTTGGGATGGATCTATAATGTTTTATGAGACTGGAGAACACGTTGGGATGGATCTATAATGTTTTATGAGACTGGAGAACACGTTGGATGGATCTATAATGTTTTATTAGACTGAAGAACACGTTGGATGGATCTATAATGTTTTATGAGACTGGAGAACACGTTGGATGGATCTATAATGTTTTATTAGACTGAAGAACATGTTGGATGGATCTATAATGTTTTATGAGACTGGAGAACACGTTGGGATGGATCTATAATGTTTTATTAGACTGGAGAACACGTTGGATGGATCTCTAATGTTTTATGAGACTGGAGAACACATTGGGATGGATCTATAATGTTTTATTAGACTGGAGAACACACTGGGATGGATCTATAATGTTTTATGAGACTGGAGAACACGTTGGGATGGATCTATAATGTTTTATGAAACTGGAGAACACGTTGGATGGATCTATAATGTTTTATGAGACTGGAGAACACATTGGATGGATCTATAATGTTTTATGAGACTGGAGAACACGTTGGGATGGATCTATAATGTTTTATGAGACTGGAGAACACGTTGGGATGGATCTATAATGTTTTATGAGACTGGAGAACACGTTGGATGGATCTATAATGTTTTATGAGACTGGAGAACACATTGGGATGGATCTATAATGTTTTATGAGACTGGAGAACACGTTGGGATGGATCTATAATGTTTTATGAGACTGGAGAACACATTGGGATGGATCTATAATGTTTTATGAAACTGGAGAACACATTGGGATGGATCTATAATGTTTTATGAGATTGGAGAACACGTTGGATGGATCTATAATGTTTATGAGACTGGAGAACACATTGGGATGGATCTATAATGTTTTATGAGACTGGAGAACACATTGGGATGGATCTATAATGTTTTATGAGACTGGAGAACACGTTGGATGGATCTATAATGTTTTATGAGACTGGAGAACACGTTGGGATGGATCTATAATGTTTTATTAGACTGGAGAACACGTTGGATGGATCTCTAATGTTTTATGAGACTGGAGAACACATTGGGATGGATCTATAATGTTTTATTAGACTGGAGAACACACTGGGATGGATCTATAATGTTTTATGAGACTGGAGAACACGTTGGGATGGATCTATAATGTTTTATGAAACTGGAGAACACGTTGGATGGATCTATAATGTTTTATGAGACTGGAGAACACATTGGATGGATCTATAATGTTTTATGAGACTGGAGAACACGTTGGGATGGATCTATAATGTTTTATGAGACTGGAGAACACGTTGGGATGGATCTATAATGTTTTATGAGACTGGAGAACACGTTGGATGGATCTATAATGTTTTATGAGACTGGAGAACACATTGGGATGGATCTATAATGTTTTATGAGACTGGAGAACACGTTGGGATGGATCTATAATGTTTTATGAGACTGGAGAACACATTGGGATGGATCTATAATGTTTTATGAAACTGGAGAACACATTGGGATGGATCTATAATGTTTTATGAGATTGGAGAACACGTTGGATGGATCTATAATGTTTATGAGACTGGAGAACACATTGGGATGGATCTATAATGTTTTATGAGACTGGAGAACACATTGGGATGGATCTATAATGTTTTATGAGACTGGAGAACACGTTGGATGGATCTATAATGTTTTATGAGACTGGAGAACACATTGGATGGATCTATAATGTTTTATGAGAATGGAGAACACGTTGGGATGGATCTATAATGTTTTATGAAACTAGAGAACACGTTGGGATGGATCTATAATGTTTTATGAGACTGGAGAACACGTTGGATGGATCTATAATGTTTTATGAGACTGGAGAACACATTGGGATGGATCTATAATGTTTTATGAGACTGGAGAACACGTTGGGATGGATCTATAATGTTTTATGAGACTGGAGAACACATTGGGATGGATCTATAATGTTTTATGAAACTGGAGAACACATTGGGATGGATCTATAATGTTTTATGAGATTGGAGAACACGTTGGATGGATCTATAATGTTTATGAGACTGGAGAACACATTGGGATGGATCTATAATGTTTTATGAGACTGGAGAACACATTGGGATGGATCTATAATGTTTTATGAGACTGGAGAACACGTTGGGATGGATCTATAATGTTTTATTAGACTGGAGAACACATTGGGATGGATCTATAATGTTTTATGAGACTGGAGAACACGTTGGGATGGATCTATAATGTTTTATGAGACTGGAGAACACACTGGGATGGATCTATAATGTTTTATGAGATTGGAGAACACGTTGGGATGGATCTATAATGTTTTATGAGACTGGAGAACACGTTGCATGGATCTATAATGTTTTATGAGACTGGAGAACACATTGGGATGGATCTATAATGTTTTATGAGACTGGAGAACACGTTGGGATGGATCTATAATGTTTTATGAGACTGGAGAACACGTTGGGATGGATCTATAATGTTTTATGAGACTGGAGAACACGTTGGGATGGATCTATAATGTTTTATGAGACTGGAGAACACGTTGGGATGAATCTATAATGTTTTATGAGACTGGAGAACACGTTGGGATGGATCTATAATATTTTATGAGACTGGAGAACACGTTGGGATGGATCTATAATGTTTTATGAGACTGGAGAACACGTTGGGATGGATCTATAATGTTTTATGAGACTGGAGAACACATTGGGATGGATCTATAATGTTTTATGAGACTGGAGAACACATTGGGATGGATCTATAATGTTTTATGAGACTGGAGAACACGTTGGGATGGATCTATAATGTTTTATTAGACTGGAGAACACATTGGGATGGATCTATAATGTTTTATGAGACTGGAGAACACATTGGGATGGATCTATAATGTTTTATGAGACTGGAGAACACGTTGGGATGGATCTATAATGTTTTATGAGACTGGAGAACACATTGGATGGATCTATAATGTTTATGAGACTGGAGAACACGTTGGGATGGATCTATAATGTTTTATGAGACTGGAGAACACGTTGGGATGGATCTATAATGTTTTATGAGACTGGAGAACACGTTGGGATGGATCTATAATGTTTTATTAGACTGGAGAACACGTTGGGATGGATCTATAATGTTTTATTAGACTGGAGAACACATTGGGATGGATCTATAATGTTTTATGAGACTGGAGAACACATTGGGATGGATCTATAATGTTTTATGAGACTGGAGAACACATTGGGATGGATCTATAATGTTTTATGAGACTGGAGAACACGTTGGGATGGATCTATAATGTTTTATGAGACTGGAGAACACGTTGGGATGGATCTATAATGTTTTATGAGACTGGAGAACACATTGGGATGGATCTATAATGTTTTATGAAACTGGAGAACACATTGGGATGGATCTATAATGTTTTATTAGACTGGAGAACACATTGGGATGGATCTATAATGTTTTATTAGACTGGAGAACACGTTGGGATGGATCTATAATGTTTTATGAGACTGGAGAACACGTTGGGATGGATCTATAATGTTTTATGAGATTGGAGAACACGTTGGATGGATCTATAAGGTTTTATGAGATTGGAGAACACGTTGGGATGGATCTATAATGTTTTATGAGACTGGAGAACACGCTGGGATGGATCTATAATGTTTTATGAGACTGGAGAACACGTTGGGATGGATCTATAATGTTTTATGAGATTGGAGAACACGTTGGATGGATCTATAATGTTTTATGAGATTGGAGAACACGTTGGATGGATCTATAATGTTTTATGAGATTGGAGAACACGTTGGGATGGATCTATAATGTTTTATGAGACTGGAGAACACGTTGGGATGGATCTATAATGTTTTATGAGACTGGAGAACACGTTGGATGGATCTATAATGTTTTATTAGACTGAAGAACACGTTGGATGGATCTATAATGTTTTATGAGACTGGAGAACACGTTGGATGGATCTATAATGTTTTATTAGACTGAAGAACATGTTGGATGGATCTATAATGTTTTATGAGACTGGAGAACACGTTGGGATGGATCTATAATGTTTTATTAGACTGGAGAACACGTTGGATGGATCTCTAATGTTTTATGAGACTGGAGAACACGTTGGATGGATCTATAATGTTTTATGAGACTGAAGAACACATTGGGATGGATCTATAATGTTTTATGAGACTGGAGAACACATTGGATGGATCTATAATGTTTTATGAAACTGGAGAACACGTTGGGATGGATCTATAATGTTTTATGAGACTGGAGAACACGTTGGGATGGATCTATAATGTTTTATGAGACTGGAGAACACGTTGGGATGGATCTATAATGTTTTATGAGACTGGAGAACACGTTGGGATGGTTCTATAGTGTTTTATGAGACTGGAGAACACATTGGGATGGATCTATAATGTTTTATTAGACTGGAGAACACGTTGGGATGGATCTTAGGTCATTTCTCCTTACAGAATATTTCCAGATCCTTGATTTCCTTTGGTCTGCGCTTATGGACGGGTCCCATTTCTTTGTGGATTTTTATGTGTGCTTGGGGTGGTCTTGCTGGAAGATCCACTTGTGGCAAAGTTTCAGCCTCCTGGCAAAGGCAACCAGGTTTTTGGCTAAAATGTCCTGGTACTGGGTAAAATTCATGATGCCGTTGACTTTAACGGGGCCCAGGACCAGGGGAAGTGAAACAGCCGAATAACATCAAATGTCCACCATCATATTTTACAGTATGTATGAGGTTATTTTCTGCAATGCCTCCATCTTTTTATGTCAAAACAATCGCTGCTGTGCATGGCCAAAGACCTCTATTTTAGTCTCATATCCCCATAGCACCTGGTTCCAATCCAAGTGCCGATGCCATTTAGCAAGCTCCATGCGTTTACATGTGTTGGTTGCTTTCAATAAAGTATATTTTCTGGCAACCCCGCCAATGGTCCTATTAGCATAGAGGTGGCATCTAATTATAGATTATGAGACTTGGTGAACCCAAGATGCAACCAAGTTTTTGAATTTTCCAACCGTGTCCCTTTGACTTTTCCATTGCCTCCCATCTGCGTGGGGACAACATACACATGCGTCCTCTACCAGGCAAGTTTACCACTGTTCCACTGGTTTTAAACTTCTTCCTTATTGTCTCAATATCGGTAAGTGGTATATTTAGGTTTTTAGCTATTGTTTGTACCTATTGCTTGATTTATGAAGGTCAATAACCATATGGCTCTTTTTGTTTGTGAGTACTTTGCCTTTCCCCATGGGAATGGATGACAATGGATTTTACATGTGTGTCACCTAATTGTTATACCCCAGTGGCACAGGAAACCATGGAAGGCCACAATACAGTTTCATAAAATTAGATGAACTTATATAAGTCAAATGTTAATACAGATAACATTTTGTTTGATTTTATTTCTAAGAATCTTTAGGTAATTATTGGCACCCCTAAAAAGATTACTTGTTAAACAAAATATCTTTCTCTGAGCAACTGTACTGGTATAAAATGATATGACAATAAATAAATAAAAATATCATATAATAAAGCTCAGTATTTGTATTATTTATCTTTATCAAGGGTGCAAATAATTTTGTAGGTGACTGTATGTGTCTGTCCGTCTTTTTTGTCTGTATGGCCTGTACTTGTCTGGGCCCAAAATAACAAAATAAGCAATCGTTTTTCCTGAATAGCATTCGTGAAATGTGTCTCCAGTGATGACATAATGTCAACACACAGTATATATATTTTTTTTGTAGCATTGTACCAAGAAAACTTGTTGATTGAAGAACATTCTCTATCCATTCTACGAATAGAAAAGAGAGGGTTGTTGTGTACAGAATGGGAATACGGGGGAGTCTTGTCTACCTCCCTCCCTCCCTCCCACCTCCTCTACCAACCCTCCCCAATTGGATCTGGGAGGACAGGTCACAGCTGGGCTGCTCTCAGTCTACCGGTGGCCCCCTGGCCTCCTATCCCCGCGATTATGCATAAATCAGGTGCTATACACAGACTTCCTGTGCACTCCCCCCCTGTCTATGCACCCACCCATCCTCTCTCCTTTCTCCTTTCTCGTCGTTTAATTAGCCAACATGACCTGCCCCAGAGATGACCCCAGACAGGTTGCTTGTTAATTCAGATTTACTGCAGATTCAGAGGAGGAATAAAAAAAAGGGGGGGGTGAAAAGTGTCTTGGATGAAGGTATCTCGGGGAGGACTTGAGGATGGTACTGTAGAATCACCTCAGGGATGGGGTCAGTGGTTCTGGGGTCTTTGTGGTAAATGGAGACAGAGCTTGGAAGTGGTCCAGACAAGCCAGTCTGTCCACACACAAAAGCAGAGAGGCAGGTAGCATAGCAGTTAGAACTTTCATCCCTCCAACCGAAAGGTCACTGCTTCGAATAGCCAAAGTGAGAAATCTGTCGATGTGTCCTTGACAAGGCACCTAATTTGCTCCAGGAGTGCCATACTACTATGGCCGGCCCTGTAAAACAACACATTTCACTGCACCTGATGCTTTTATTTACGTGACAATAAAACATTGTCATCATCAACGGCTGTTGGTGTCTTTCAAAAAGGCTTGATTGGGATACCCTTTGTATTGAGTGTTGGAGAGAGACACTCATAGAGGAGTTCCACAGATAAAACAGATTGGATCATAAGGCCACATTAACTAAAAGAGAAAATATGGAGGGAAACTGTTAAGACACCTATTCAATGCGTCAAACAACATCAATTATCAACTTGCCCAGGCTTAAACTCCACCAAGCGTGGCTCAAATCTATCAGTAATAAACATACTGTCCCTCTTCACTTCCTGTTAGAGAACCTCAAGCAGAGAGACTGAGTGTTTTCTATCGTCATGGTAATGGTTCTGGGCTTCGTAGCCTCTCAGGGTTATCCTGCATCATCTCTTTCAGGTCTCAAAATATCATGAGTGTGGGGACTGCAAGGGCAGACATTAGAACCGGACCATGGGAGGGTACAGTTCCCCAACGACAACGGTGAGTCAGCCTGTCTCTGCACGGTCACAGTGTCCTTGTCGACGCCCACATCAAAGGACCATGGGTAATCCACAACATTTTTCTTCGTGATATCCAATTGGTAGTTACAGTCTTGTCCCATCGCTGCAACTCCTGTACGGACTCAGGAGAGGCAAAAGTCGAGACCCATGCGTCCTCCGAAACACGACCCTGCCAAGCCGCACTGCTTCTTGACACACTGCTCACTTAACCCGGAAGCCAGCCGCACCAACGTGTCAGAGGAAACACCGTACAACTGGTGACCAAAGTCAGCGTGCATGCACCCGGCCCGCCACAAGTAGTCGCTAGAGCGCAATGGGACAAGAACATCCCGAAACGCCAAAGGCTCCCCTAACCCAGATGACGCTGGGCCAATTGTACGCTGCCTCATGGGTCTCCCGATCGCAACACAGTCTGGGATCGAACCAGGGTCTGTAGTGACGCCTCAAGCACTGTGATGCAGTGCCTTAGACCACTGCACCACTCGGGAGGCCCCTCCATTGTGAGTTTTGAATGTATTGGTAGGACAGAACATTGATCCTACAGCTACAGTCATCTTGAGCAAACATTTCAAGTAGCTTCAAGTAGAATACCTGGATCACACACTTGTTCAAATTAGCCGTTTTCAGTCAAAACCCTTGTCCGAATTCTTGGGATTGGTATACCTTCATGTTTTGTTCCCCCCCACTTCCTACAAAAAAACTATTGACAGTAAACATTACTGTATTTGAACAAACTCTGAATGTGAGAGCATTTTTTATTCTAGACAACCAATCTTTGAAAAGTTGACATTTAGATAGTGTCAGAGTGTTTCAAAAGAGCCCCAGACACATTTCTACTTTTTCATTTTATTCAAACCCTGTTTCAGTTTAGCAGTAAGTTACAATGATTAAAGCATTGCCACAGCAATGCATTGTAAGGTGGTAGGGTTTGTGATGTGGACTAATTGGAGACTCAAGCCAACATCAGCGCCGTTGTAGTTACCTGCGCCATGTTGTGCCTGGGGATGGGACCCATGCCAACCTGGTGCCAGCTGGAGGGCGAGGTCGTTTAAAAAGAAAGGCGAGGGGCGCTGGATAAACTACATCCCCCTGAATCAAAACATGTCTAAAGAATTACACTGATTTACGTAATGAACGGGGAGTGGGTGAAGAGGAGGATTTAAGTGTCGTCGGAGGGATCGTGGCCTAGGATGGAAAAGGGTTATCATGTTCGGGCTTAATCCAGGAAGTGTGTCAAGGCAATCTTTTCTCATAACCCTCTTCTCATTCTCCCTGATCCTCTCTCTTTTCTCTCCTTCCATTACTGTACCCACATACAGCATTGAGTTACTCAATTGAACAGTTTCCAAATGGTCTTATCCAAAATGTCCTTATCTCTTGACTAGCGTGCTAGTCCAATTTGATCTATTCAGTGTTTAGGGATTGATTTACTAAGCATATGCACTAAAACAAAGTTTACACCCGTTTGGGAATAAAGTCTGTTTCCTAATGAATACAACCCTGCTGGTTTCGGAAATTAGGGCTAAACAAAGATTAATCAAAACCAAAGAGATCCCACCTTCACCTCTCCCGACCCCAATACTAATGTAGACCTCTCACCTTTTACAGTTTTAAAGGGGAAGTTAAGTTAAGGGGAGACCCCCAATTTGGGAGGGTGGGGTGAAGGGGCATGCCATTTTGTGACTATGTGGGTGACAAATTGTAATCAGGAATCAGGTGGTGTATAAAAAAAGTAATCTTCCCACCCTGTCTAGATGGTTCCAGTAAAGCCTTTGACAACTGGAAACCCATCACTGCCTTGCACATTCTAGAAAGAGGCAGAGCCCAAAGATTATGAATACACTGTGTGTCCAGAGGCAGAGAAGAAACTCATGTGCCAGGGTTTTTGGCTAACCCCGGCACATTTACATGGATGTTGCATTATTGTAATATTGATGTTGATTAATGTGCATTGTCCCCTATAAATAAATAAAACAAACAAACTTCTTCTCAGTTTGTGGACAGGGATCCAAACTCATTATTGGTCAAGTAAGGATCCAATGTCAATCACCGGCCATGTGGAAGCAATCCAACCACTGGGCACAGAAGCAAGGGCAGACGTTACACTATGGAGAGGGGGGACATGCCTGCCTCACCTCTGTGGATTGCAGTGTAACTGTCCTTGTTCATAGATTTCTTACAGTGTAAGTAGACAAGTATTACATGTTGTAATTTGGATGAACTATCCCATTAATTCCTGTGATATTGTATTCAGAAAGTCTTTAATTGTATGGAGATGGTCTGGAGGTAATTCAATATTTATAAGAGGTTGGTTAAATGTATAGACCATTGGTATGAAGCCTTGGAGAGGTCTGCATTTCAATATGTACTTGAGAAGGCATTCACTGCTCTACCGAATGATTATTTTCAGTTTTAAAGCAGTGACGGCCTGGCCATTAGAGCGTTAGGGGGTGGCTCCCCACTTTAAAAAAAAAAAATTATATATATATATATATATATATATATATACAGTAGAAGTCGTAAGTTTTCACATGCTTAGGTTGGAGTCATTAAAACTCAATGTTAAACCACTCCACATATTTCTTGTTAACGAACTATAGTTTTGAGGACATCTACTTTGTGCATGACACAAGTCATTTTTCCAACAATTGTTTACAGACAGATTATTTAATTTATAATTCACTGTATCACAATTACAGTGGGTCAGAAGTTTACATACACTAAGTTGACTGTGCCTTTAAACATCTTGGAAAATTCCAGAAAATGATGTCATGGCTTTAGAAGCTTCTAATTGGAGGTGTACCTGTGGATGTATTTCAAGGCCTACCTTCAAACTCAGTGCCTCTTTGCTTGACATCATGGGAAAATCAAAAGAAATCAGCCAAGATCTCAGAAAAAAAATTGTAGACCTCCACAAGTCTGGTTCATCTTTGGGAGCAATTTCCAAACGCCTGAAGGTACCACATTCATCTGTACAAACAATAGTACGCAAGTATAAACACCATGGGACCACGCGACCGTCATACCGCTCTGGAAGGAGACGTGTTCTGAGAGATGAACGTACTTTCTAGAGATGAACGTACTTTGGTGTGAAAAGTGCAAATCAATCCCAGAACAACAGCAAAGGACCTTATGAAGATGCTGGAGGAAACAGGTACAAAAGTATCTATATCCACAGTAAATGGAGTCCTATATCGACATAACCTGAAAGGCTGCTCAGCAAGGAAGAAGCCACCGCTCCAAACCACCATAAAAAAGCCAGACTACGGTTTGCAACTGCACATGGGGACAAAGATCTTACTTTTTGGAGAAATGTCCTCTGGTCTGATGAAACAAAAATAGAACTGTTTGGCCATAATGACCATCGTTATGTTTAGAGGAAAAAGGGGGAGGCTTGCAAGCCGAAGAACACCAACCCAACCGTGAAGAATGGGGGTGGCAGCATCATGTTGTGGGGGTGCTTTGCTGCAGGAAGGACTGGTGCATTTCACAAAATAGATGGCATCATGAGGCAGGAAAATTATGTGGGCATATTGAAACAACATCTCAAGACATCAGTCAGGAAGTTAAAGCTTGGTCGCAAATGGGTCTTCCAAATGAATAATGACCCCAAGCATACTTCCAAAGTTGTGGCAAAATGGCTTAAGGACAACAAAGTCAAGGTATTGGAATTGGAGTGGCCATCACAAAGCCCTGACCTCAATTCTAGAGAAAATATGTGGACAGAACTGAAAAAGTGTGTGCGAGCAAGGAGGCCTACAAACCTGACTCAGTTACACCAGCTCTGTCAGGAGGAATGGGCCAAAATTCACCCAACTTATTGTGGGAAGCTTGTGGAAGGCTACCCGAAATGTTTGACCCAAGTTAAACAATTTAAAGGCAATGCCACCAAATACTAATTGAGTGTATGTAAACTTCTGACCGACTGGGATGTGATGAAAGAAATAAAAGCTGAAATAAATAATTCTCTTTACTATTATTCTGACATTTCACATTCTTAAAATAAAGTGGTTGTCACGCCCTGGCCATAGAGAGGGTTTTGTTCTCTATTTTGGTTAGGCCAGGGGTGACTGGGGTGGGCGTTCTATGTTCCTTTTTCTATGTTTTTGTTTTTCTTTGTTTTGGGCCGAGTATGGTTCCTAATCAGAGGCAGCTGTATTTCGTTGTCTCTAATTAGGAATCATACTTAGGCAGCCTTTTCCCACCTGTGCCTTGTGGGATCTTGTGTTTGTGTAGCTGCCTGTGAGCAGCCCAGAACGCCACGCTTCGTTTTCGTCTGTATTGTTTTGGTGAGTTTCATATTTATTAAACATGTGGAACTCTAAGTACGCTGCGCCTTGGTCTAGTCCTTTAGACGATCGTGACAGAAGATCCCACCAAAGAAGGACCGAGCAGCGTGCCCAGGAGGAGCAAGGATCCTGGGCCAGGGAGAGAAAGGACTGGACATGGGAGGACATCCTGGACGGCAAGGGATCCTACACTTGGGAAGAGCTAGGCCCAGAGCTAGGCCTTCTGCATGTCTCCCCAGCCTGGTGAGTCCTGTGCCTGCGCCCAGAGCCAGGCCTCCTGCAAGTCTCCCCAGCCTGGTGCGTCCTGCGCCTGCGCCCAGAGCCAGGCCTCCTGCATGTCTCCCCAGCCTGGTGTGTCTTGTGCCTGCGCCCAGAGCCAGGCCTCCTGCATGTCTCCCCAGCCTGGTGAGTCCTGTGCCTGTGCCCAGAGCCAGGCCTACGGAAAGTCCTGCCTGTCCGGAGCTGCCAGAGTCGCCCGCCTGTGCGGAGCTGCCAGAGTCGCCCGCCTGTGCGGAGCTGCCAGAGTCGCCCGCCTGTGCGGAGCTGCCAGAGTCGCCCGCCTGTGCGGAGCTGCCAGAGTCGCCCGCCTGTCCGGAGCTGCCAGAGTCGCCCGCCTGTCTGGAGCTGCCAGAGTCGCCCGCCTGTCCGGAGCTGCCAGAGTCGCCGCCTGTCCGGAGCTGCCAGAGTCGCCCGCCTGTCCGGAGCTGCCAGAGTCGCCCGCCTGTCCGGGGCCCGCTGCGAGGGTCCCCTTTCCGGGGTCGGCGGCGAGGGTCCCCACTCCAGAGGCACCACCTAAGTGGGCTAAGCCGAAGGTGGAGCGGGGTCCACGTCCCGCACCAGAGCCGCCACCGTAAGGAAGGCCCACCCGGACCCTCCCCTTTAGAGTCAGGTTTTGCGTCCGGAGTCCGCACCTTTGGGGGGGGGGTACTGTCACGCCCTGGACATAGAGAGGGTTTTGTTCTCTATTTTGGTTAGGCCAGGGTGTGACTGGGGTGGGCGTTCTATGTTCCTTTTTCTATGTTTTTGTTTTTCTTTGTTTTGGGCCGAGTATGGTTCCTAATCAGAGGCAGCTGTCTTTCGTTGTCTCTGATTAGGAATCATACTTAGGCAGCCTTTTCCCACCTGTGCTTTGTGGGATCTTGTGTTTGTGTAGTTGCCTGTGAGCAGCCCAGAACGTCACGCTTCGTTTTCGTCTGCATTGTTTTGGTGAGTTTCATATTTATTAAACATGTGGAACTCTAAGTACGCTGCGCCTTGGTCTACTCCTTTAGACGATCGTGACAGTGGTGATCCTAACTGACCTAAGACAGGGAATTTTTACTAGGATAAAATGTCAGGAATTGTGAAAAACTGAGTTTAAATGTATTTGGCTAAGGTGTATGGAAACCTCTGACTTCAACTATATATATATATATATATACAAACACAGTGCCAGTCAAAAGTTTGGACACACCTACTCATTCAAGGGTTTTTCTTTATTTTTACTATTTTCTACATTGTAGAATAATAGTGAAGACATCAAACTATGAAATAACACATATAGAATCATGTAGTAATCAAAAAAGTGTTAAACAAATCAAAATATATTTGGGATTCATCAAAGTGGCCAACCTTTGCCTTGATGACAGCTTTGCACACTGTTGGCATTCTCTCAACCAGCTTCATGATGTAGTCACCTGGAATGCATTTCAATTAACAGGTATGCCTGGTTAAAAGTTCATTGTGGAATTTATTTCCTTCTTAATGCGTTTCAGCCAATCAGTTGCCTTGTGACAAGGTAGGGGTGGTATACAGAAGATAGCCCTATTTGGTTAAAGACCAATTCATATTATGACAAGAACAGCTCAAATAAGCAAAGAGAAACGACAATCCATCATTATTTTACGATATGAAGGTCAATGCGGAAACTTTCAAAAACTTTGAAAGTTTCTTCAAGTGCAGTTGTGAAAACCATCAAGCGCTATGATGAAACTGGCTCTCATGAGGACCGCCACAGGAAAGGAAAACCCAAAGTTACCTCTGCTGCAGAGGATAAGTTCATTAGAGTTACCAGCCACATAAATTGCAGCCCAAATAAATGCTTCACAGAGTTCAAGTAACAGACATATCTCAACATCAACTGTTCAGTGGAGACTGCATGAATCAGGCCTTCATGGTTGATTTTCTGCAAAGAAACCACTACTAAAGGACACCAATAATAAGAAGAGATGTGCTTAGACCAAAAAACCCGAGCAATGGACATTAGACCGGTGGAAATCTGTCCTTTGGTCTGATGAGTCCAAATTTGAGATTTTGGGTTCCAACCGCCGTGTCTTTGTGAGATGCAGAGTAGGTGAACTAATGATCTCTGCAAGTGTGGTTCTTACCGTGAAGCATGGAGGAAGAGGTGTGATGGTGTGCTTTGTTGGTGACACTGCCCGGGATTTATTTAGAATTCAAGGCACACTTAACCAGCATGGCTACCACAGCATTCTGCAGCGATACTCCATCCCATCTGGCTTGGGCTTAGTAGGACTATCATTTGTTTTCAACAGGACAATGACCCAACACACCTCCAGGCTGTATAAAGGCTATTTGACCAAGAAGGAGAGTGATGGAGTCCTGCATCAGATGACCTGGCCTCCACAATCACCTGACCTCAACTCAATTGAGATAGTTTGTGATGAGTTGGACCGCAGAGTGAAGGAAAAACAAACAACAAGTGCTGAGCATATGTGGGAACTCCTTCAAGACTGTTAGAAAAGCATGCCAGGTGAAGCTGTTTTAATAGAATGCCTTGACCACTATTATTCTACAACGTAGAAAATAGTAAAAATAAAGAAAATCTCTAGAATGAGTAGGAATGTCCACACTTTTGACTGGTACTGTATATGTTTTAAATGCTTCTAAAAGTATGGTAAATGTGTACATTTTCCTGTTAAAAATATATTGTTCAAAACAAGCTGTTCAGTTACTTACTACTCTGCCCCTCAGTGACTGCCAGCAGCAGCAGCTCCATGCAAAAGCATGGGAAATGTAATTGTTTCCTCTCATGTTGTTCATTAGGTTCTTCTGTAGGTGACAGGGCGACATGTTGTGGGGGCTAAAACTTAATAAAACCGAGTGTATCACAAAGCCAGTTACAGTAATTCTGAGAAACATTGAGAAATAGTTTGGTCAATTTTTTGTAAAATCAACCAGTTATCTACCTTTGGAAAGCAGCTGAGCTGGTAGCTTGCTAGATAGTTAGCTCCCTCGCAAATTTCAAGTATTTCTAAAGTAATATCTGACTAACTCGGAAATATGAAGTTGTTTCAACAAGAAAGTTAACTGGCTAGCGCATCATGCTTTGTGACATTATGTTAGCTAGCTATCCCCAGTTGCTTGTTGCGTTCTCCCTGGTGCACTTGTTCATTCGTAACGTGAGCTGGCTGCTCATTTGAAAAAAATTATATTTCACCTTTATTTAGTTAGGCAAGTCAGTTAAGAATAAATTCTTCTTTACAATGACAGCCTACCCTGGCAAAATTGTGTGCCACCCTATGGGACTCGCAATCACGGCCGGATGTGATTCTGAACCTGAACCAGGGACTGTAGGGACATCTCTTGCAGTGCCTTACACCGCTGCGCCACTCGGGAGCCCTAACTATTTGTATTTATTATGGATCCCCATTATCTGCTGCCAAAGCAGCAGCTACTCTTCCTGGGGTCCAGCAAAATTAAGGCAGTTTATACAATTTTAAAACATGACAATACATATCAGTATAATCATATAAATATAATCTAATCTGTTCAAAACAGTGAAAGCATACGCAGGCCAGCCTCCCGGGGTTGCGCATTCACTGTTGACATTGACTGGTGTTTTAATGAAGCTGCCAGTTGAGGACCTGTGAGGCATCTGTTTCTCAAACTAGACACTCTAATGTACTTGTCTTCTTGCTCAGGTGTGCACCAGGGCCTCCCACTCCTCTTTCTATTCTGGTTAGTGCCAGTTTGCACTTTTCTGTGAAGGGAGTAGTACACAGCGTTGTACAAAATCTTCAGTTTCTTGGCATTTTCTCGCATGGAATAGCCTTCATTTCTCAGAACAAGAATAGACTGACGAGTTTCAGAAGAAAGGTCTTTGTTCCTGGCCATTTTGAGCCTGTAATCAAACCCAAATGCTGATGCTCCAGATACTCAACTAGTCTAAAGAAGGCCAGTTTATTGCTTATTTAATCAGGACAACAGTTTTCAGCTGTGCTAGCATAATTGCAAAAGGGTTTTCTAATGATCAATTAGCCTTTTAAAATGATAAACTTGGATTAGCTAACACAACGTGCCATTGGAACACAGGAGTGATGGTTGCTGATAATGGGCCTCTGTACGCCTATGTAGATATTCCATTCAATTTCAGCCGTTTCCAGCTACATTAGTCATTTACAACATTAACAATGTCTACACTGTATTTCTGATCAATTTGATGTTATTTTAATGGACAAAAAATTTGCTTTTCTTTCAAAAACAAGGACATTTCTAAGTGACCCTAAACTTTCGAACGGTAGTGTATATCTAATGAGTTTTTAATGACCTTCATATTGTCCAACTGTTAGCAAGCAATTCTGAATCTTAAAGCTATATATAATGATAACAGACATTGAAAAAGATTCCAAAATAGTTTTAAAAACTCAACAAAAACCTTCCACAAATTGGAAAAGTCAACAATAAAAAGCCAATACTAAGCGGTAATGAAATCCACAAGGATGTCCATTCACTGCTCACAGCCTTTAGAAAAGTGCAGAAGTTTAGAAAATCTTAAGTTTTTCTGAGCTTTTTTCAACACACATCGTTACATGGCGGCACACGCCTCCCCTTTCATGTCAAACTGCCAATTAATGACTTTGAAGTGGGTCCTTTCAGGCGGCCATGTTGTTTGGCCATGTTGTTGTGTGGACCGGGAGGGGGCCGCAGTGAAAAGGCCCCATTCTCTCTGACGGAGGTAATGCTGTTTTCAGAGCCCCGGAACATCAGCCACTTAAACACCTGCTCCCAGCACAGCGGCCCCCCTACTCCTTTTCCTCTCCTCCCTCCCCCTCCCTCGTTCTCTCTCTCCCTCCAGTTCACACAGACACAATTACAGAGTGATAAAGGACACTCTCTTCTTAATTGCCTACTGACTCTCTCTTTCCCTCTCTCTCTCGCTCACTCTTTCAGGTACAATATTTGAAGGTTCTCTCAAAGAGAAATATGTTTCTCTTTTTTTTCTTCTCACCCAGGTTCTTCTACCTTTTAATTTTGTGTCTTTCAAAAAGGGCCCCATCTGTGCCGATTCTTGTCAATGCACTTGTGTCGTGTGTTTGTGTGGAGGGAGGTATGCAATATGTCGTATTTTACCTTATTTTCACACATACATATGCGCACACAACACATATGTACAAGACAACACACTACTAGACATGAGTCTGGGCTCACCTTCTGTTTGGGAAGCCAATGTTCCCAGAGGTCCACAGTGTTTTGGGGAAGATTTATTTCCTGTCAGACACCTGACAATTTATTGTTAAAACGAGAGGCCACCTGGATCTTTAATTTTAAGACCCTTGATCCCTTCGGTCTCAACGTAGACTTTGATCTGAAGCCATTCTTGTGACTATTGTGTTTTTGCTATGCATTGTAAATAATTTTTGTAAGCCTATGTAGCCAAATTGTATCTATGATCTTATGTTATCCATTCATGCTTTTTTTATATGTTCTATTTATATCTGTAAATCGACCAATGAAATCAAGCCACAGCCGGCCATAAGTACAGACACCTGTGTGTGTCCTTTCAAATTATATAAACTAGTGACCTGCAGTGTTAGTCATTATACCCTCATGAAGACAGCTTGTCTGTCCAAACAATGGCTATTAAATTATTGCATCTGAGCTCCAAGAGTGTGAGGCTCTCCTTTTCTTTCCAAGACAATGTTACAACACCTTTCAGAAAAACAAAAAGAGGACAAAGTAGCAGATAGCCGTGAAATTAGGCATCAAGCTTCCAACTTTTCAATCCAGAGTACTTTTCAGAAAACCCCTATGCAGTACACATAAAGCCAGATTTCTGTTGTACCAGTACTTTTTTAGAGGGGAATGTTTGCTATAAACAAGAGAACCAATTCAAAAATTAGACAATTTTACAAACTCTTCTACGAGTGTTGTGATTCTGCATGGGTACTCAAATATATTACATGACCTTATCTACGATGGCTTTGGGCAACTCACCACAGATTTTTTTTAAATGTGCCTTTCACTGTGTCTACATTGTGACCAGATTTCCTGGTCCCTCCATGTACGCACATTTTTTTGACACAAGTCAATGGTGCCACCTGTCAATGATTTTAGAGGGCGGTATAATGATGATTTAAATGGTTTCACATTGTCCAGATTCGTCTACAAAAGATATCTAAACACAATGGGTCCCAGACTACCTCTGGAAGTGGTCAGGAAAAATCTGATCACAATCAGATCACAATGTGTCTTTTAATCTGGGCACAAATTAATGTGGACAAGAACAGGACAAAGGACGCAAGTTAGAACCAAAGCTGAATTTAGTATATTTTTACCTTCTGGAACGTCCAATTGAATGGAAACGGTGCTGTACTGATCGACCAGTTGAAAAACGGGGAGGGATTAGGTTGTGGGCTGGGGAACGCTGTCAGCATGGCCAATGTCCTTTAAATACGTCACTCACTGCTTCAAGCCACACCTCACCACACCCACCAAATGACAGCAAACATACCTCACAGTATTTTCAGAAACGTACAAGAAGGTTTTGGGGAAACGTGTCTTCAGTACAAACCGTTCCACAACGTAGCAAACGTTCAAGAAAACTAAACGCACCTCACGTATAAATGAGGCTAAAGAAACCAATACACAATCCACTTAATTCAAATCAGTTGACAGTCTTGCATCCAGTTTTAAATAATTAGCTTTTATTGATTTGAAACAATTACAATTAAGCACAGTCAGAAGGATTAACCAAAATAAACACATCATGTGATTGAATCAAGATATATAAACAACTATCAGACAAATGAGGTCACATGATTACATATGTCCAGATCACACAGTGCAAGGCAGTAAATGTCTGCTCCACTTAAAGGCGCAATCAGCAGTTGAAACAATAACAAAGCCCTCCATGCCACTGTTTTGGCAAAAAGCTGAGGGAGGGGCTGGGAGAAATTGTTACCACTCTCAAATTCATAGACATAGCTATGGATGCAAGGACTGGCCATCCGTGTCATGAAAATAAAAGTGTTAACCACGTTTTGAGGCTATGCAGTGTTTGTTTACATTTGTTGGCGTAAAGCAAACTTATTTGGGGGGTTTTGATGGGGTATGACAGTGGAACTAATGGGCCAGGGGTAAGGGGCCAGGGGTAAGGGGCCAGGGGCAAGGCCCAAACATAAAGCATTTATTGGGGAGTGGGAGAGCAAGTCAGTGAAAGACTGAATTTCAATTCCCAAAACAGTAAAAGCATTGCAGAGGCAACTTTTATTGGGAAAATACACATTCAATATGTAGAAATAGTTGTGGTGATTGTCTTCTGGTATGGATAAACTGTAAATGGTTATTTTCTATCAGGCAACGATTAAGTCTATTTTAGTAGAGGTCCTTGCCACGTCATTAAGGTACTATATTCTAAGAACTCTTACCCACTCAACGGCACAGGTGTGTAAACACACACGCACCCATGCACACACATGCGTGCACACACATGCCATAACTTATACCATTGATATTGAAAGTGTGCTATGAGTTTCAGGGCTGCATCGTTAACCATTCATTAATGAGTAAAATTTCATGTCATATACATTCATTACATACTGTATAGTATATACATTTCTCCAGTTAATTTATCACTTACATTGAGCATGTATCTACAGAGAGAAAGAGAGAGAAAGAAAGAGAGAGTGAGAGAAAGAGAGAGAGCGAGAAAAAGAGATAAAAATGCTCAGAATGCCTCCAACGACATTCAGTATTCAGTTCCACTTTCAATTTACAGTAGTCAACATCGTATTTGTACATTTCGTACAGTAGCTGTCTATTCAGAACGATTCTCTCTTCATAGCTTTTCGTCACCTGGATGAGTGTGTGTCATTGTCCTCAGTGTGTGTGTGTTTGTTTGTGTGCAGCCAGGAAGTGGCGAGGGCGTAGGTGTACTACGCTGCATATCTCTTTCATTACGAGCCTTACAGCAACTCCCTGTCGTGTACCACACATACACACTCTTTACATGTGTACTCATGTGTCAATGCACATCTACATGTGCCCTTTGACCTTTCTGTTGATCTGACTTCATAACCGGGGGTAGCAGGGTCCTTGTTGGCAAATGGGAAACTACAGTGCAAGTCACCTCTATTGAGAATGAAATTGCTTTCTCTCTACCCTCCTCCCATCTCTCTCTCTTTCCCTGTCCTCAGCTCTCTACCCTATTCACTAGTGCACTGATACACACCACGTCTGTGACAGCTATATTTCTATTACAATATCTCCCTGTGGCTTTTACATTTTTCATATTTTTTTTTAGGAAACACAAAGATCAGAATTTAAAAGCAACCACACAAGAAAATTTGACTTACGAAATGTTTAAAATACAGACTCATCCGAAGTAAAGTAGGAGAAAAAACATTGGAAACGGAGAATTGTCAGCTTAGAATATAAATATGAGTCTATATTACAGGGGTGTGAGTTTGTAAGGCTACGTGAGCAGACAGGGCACAGTAGTAAGGTTCAGAGAGACTGCTCGTCGTAGACACACATTGGGAGCGTTTTTTCTTCTCTCTTTAAAAAAATACTGTCATTGTGGTAGTGTCAACCTAGCTAGGAGCATTAGCCTCTACGCAACATTAGCATACAGCTAACTTTAGATGTGGTATTCTTCTTTTAAGATCCCTTCAGGTAGGTTATACCCAGCTGAAATGTGTGTCTTTAGTTGTTTAGTGATTGTCATTAGTTAATTAACTATATGATATTACATAATGAGTAAACCAGTATGAATTTTAATTACAAGTTAATTAACAAGAAACTAATTAGCATGTCTTTAGCATAAGATTGTTTTAAGAACTTGATATGGAATTATTCAGAATGAATCCGTTTTCTGTATGCTAGTGCATCATTGCCTGAATATGAACTGCAGATGAATCAGGTCTCTGACAATCGTTTTCCTTGAATGACTCTTAGAATGACTACGTCCTGCACAGTGAATCATCATCTTCAAATGTAAACCACATTTCAATCTCTGAAGGGTGAATGAATCAACTCAGTGCATCTCTCTACCACCGAATCAACTCTTGGTGGTGAATTAATCCAGTCCAGGTATCGGGCATACTGTAGTTAGATCTAAAGTCTGGAATGGCTGAGACCGGGACCTCAGTAAGTAAGTGGCACTTTGGGGGCAAGAAGGGTGATCTCTCTCTCTCTCTCTCGCTCGCTTCCCTCTGCCTTTCTCACACTCTATCTCTCTAACATGTGGACACCCACACACACCTCCTCTCTTCCCTCTTGTCAAAAACACTAACACACACAAACACAAACACACACACACACATACACACACACACAAACGTGTGCCCTCCTCACGCGCACGCCCTCTTGGCGTGCAGCATCTCGATGAGCAGGTTGTTGCAGGGCACCTCTCCGCTCAGGTGCTTGTAGCAGAGGTAGTCCTCGGCCTGTGCCGACAAGGCCTTGAGCTCAGGCAGGCGCATCAGCAGCCGGCTGAACTTGTCCAGGTGCTGGGGGTAAGCACACATGGTGTACTCCAGCAGAGCCCCGTTCACCTGCTCCTGGACACCCTCCACAAACGCCTGGCTCTCCAGTAGCTTCACATCTGAGGGGAGAAGAGACAGAAAGTTAGTTTTTTTTAACCCCAAACGCACAATTTGTAACTTTAAGTGCTGCTCTTGAACGTGTTTGAAAATGACATATTGTGACTTGACGTGGCATGTGGAAGCATGACAAACAGCGCCCATCAATCCTTTGATTGAATCCCAGCCATTTTCTTAGTGAAAACATGGATCCAATTGTTCATGTCTGCCTGTCAGTCTTTCTTTGTTTCTGTGTATGCTCGAGAGTATCTCAAGCATTTCCACGACGATGTGCACCCAGCACAAGGATATGTTGTACTATAAAGATACTAGCTAACATAAGTCTGTTTACGTGGGCTGTTATGTATAGAAGCACATACGAGCATAGCTCCAGCACTAGCTTGGCTAAGAGAGGGACAACAGCTTGCCGTCTTCCCAGATGAGGCTCCTTTCCTGGGGTTCAGCACGAGAGCACCGAGGGGGGAGCCCCTCACAATTGAATCAAACGTTGTCAATAATATTTTCAATACTGCTCAAAGGTGAAGCGAAAATTGCCCCTACAAATATGACCGAATTGCCTGAGGAAGAAAGAGATGAACGAATGACGACACACAGAGAAAGATGAGGAGAGAGTGAGCGAGCGAGGGAGATGGGGAGAGAGAGGGAGGCAGAAAACAGACATAAGCCACTCAGAACCCACACAAAGATCCACACTCTGCGCAAACGCCGGGGCCCTCTCAAGCACTCTTATTATTAAAAGCAGCTTTTGTTCACAGT
The DNA here is from genome assembly GCF_901001165.1 of Salmo trutta. Taxonomy (NCBI): domain Eukaryota; kingdom Metazoa; phylum Chordata; class Actinopteri; order Salmoniformes; family Salmonidae; genus Salmo; species Salmo trutta. Next base: position 39,499,929 of record NC_042979.1, read on the forward strand.
GGGCAGACTCTAAATTGCTACCGCTTAGGGGAATGTAGATGATAAAAGGCCATTTTCCCATCTACCGAGCACGGCGGATTCTGGCCTAGTGTCTGTCTGGAGAAAAAAGATGTGGGGGTCAATCCATTAAGCCTTCTTTGAGCGTGGTGCGCAACATGGGCGACGCTCGTTGCCTTTGTAAACATAGCCTGTTCAGAGCAGCCTAATTCGAATTAAGCCCATAACCTGTGCAAAGCGCCACTCCATTGAGACGAATCATTTAGCCTCTTAGAGCCATAAAGGGGACAAACTGCCAATATGCTCAAATCCCCAAAATATATACCGACATATCAGCGCGCCATCCTTCTTTTGACAAATGAATTGCTTTGGATCAAACTCAAATTGAAGGAATTGCCAGTTATGTTTCAAAATGTGATAAATGAGGTGAGGTTAAGAAGCCGTTGTGGGGCATTTCATTTACAACACCAATTACTTTCATTTAAGCTCATGCTTATTTGATTTCAGTAATTCAACCTCATTTAAGCACATGATTATTTGATTTCACTAATTCTCCAACAGTGCTCATTAAACACATCTGTAACTCAATTACACCTAACAATTGTACCAAATGAGAGAACAAAAAAATATTGTATGAATTTCACATTTAATAGACCCTTTTCCAGCACACAACACACTGACGCCACACACAGATGTCCGCGACTCTTGGCGGCAGTAAGAAAGCCATCACCATCTGCACCCATTCAACATAGCCTAGATTTACGTTTTTATTACTTCCAAACAAAATAAAAATGTTTAGCTCTCATACGCTTACAATGATGTTTTGATTCTTGCTTTAACAGTCGTTAAGATTATATTTGGTTGGGATATTTGCAAAATAACTATTTTGGATGCAGCAGCTGTTAGCTAGAAGGCTAACGCCATTTTACAGATTGAAGTATAAATGCTTTTTTAAGTGTAATGCAGTTGATTTGCGAAGAGGACTAACATCATATTAAGCAGGACTTTCATACGAGCCTTAAAATCCCATTATAATCCAAAAGTAGTATGAAATGCACTCATAAGCAACATGTAAATAGAGGCTTTTTTTGCTTGCGTTCTGTAAGAACTTCTTCGTGTTCTGCCACCAACTTGCGCGCATCGCCCTCGTGCGGCAATGTTTGCAAACGCAGAAAGGGGTCTATATGACTGTGCCAAGAGACAAACAGTAAACAAGCCACCATGGGAATCCCTATAGCTTCTCAGAGACTTGCTTATTATTGTTTCAAAGTGTATTGAAACTTTGTAAAGATGCACTTTAAACCAGGTTGGACTTGACATTACTTATTGGTCCACGGATGGTGAATATCGAGTTAATATTTTCAATGCCTTCAGAAAGTATTCACACCTCCGGACTTTTTCCACATTTTGTTGTGTTACAGCCTGAATTTGAAATGGATTGAGATTTTTTGTCACTGGCCTACACACAATACCCCAGAATGTCAAAGTGGAATTGTGTTTTTATAATAGTTTATTTAGTTAATTAAAAATGAAAAGCTAAAATGTTCTTGGGTCAATAAATATTCAACCCCTTTGTTATGGCTAAATAAGTTCAGGAGTCAAAATGTGCTTAAAGAGTGACATAAGTTGCATGGACTCTGTGTGCAATAATAGTGTTTAACATGATTTATAAATGACTATCTCATCTCTGTACCCCACACATACAATTATCTGTAAGGTCCCTCAGTAGAACAGTGAATTTCAAACACAGATTCAACCACAAAGAACATGGAGGTTTTTCCAATGACTCGCAAAGGGCACCTATTTGTAGATGGGTCAACATTTTTAAAAAGCAGGCATTGAATATCCGTTTGATAATGAGGAAGGTATTAATTATACTTTGGATGGTGTATCAATACACCCAGTCAATACAAAGATACAGGCGTCCTTCCTAACTCAGTTGCCAGAGAAAAAGGAAAACGCTCAGGGATTTCACCATGAGGCCAATGTTGACTTTAAAACAGTTACAGAGTTTAATGTCTGTAATATCAGAAAACTGAGGGTGGATCATCAACATTGTAGTTAATCCACAATACTAACCTAAATGACACAATGAAAAGAAGGATGTCTGTACAGAATAAAGAATATTCCAAAAGTCACTAAATTAATACTGCAAAAAAATGTGGCAAAGCAATTCACTTTTTGTCCTGAATATAGTGTTATGTTTGGGGTAAATCCAATACAACACATTACTGAGTACAACTCTCCATATTTTCAAGCATAGTGGTGGCTGCATCATGTTGTGGGTATGCTTGTAATTGTTAAGGTCTGGGGAGGTTTTCAGGATAAAAAATAAACAGAATGGAGCTAAGCACAGGCAGAATCCAAGAAGAAAACCTGGTTTAGTCTGCTTTCCACCAGATACTGGGAGATGAATTCACCTTTCAGCAGGACAATTAACTAATACGCGAAGCAAAATCTACACTGGAGTTGCTTACCAAGAACACAATAAATGTTCCTGAGTGGCTGAGTTACAGTTTTGACTTAAATCTACTTGAAAATCTATGGCAAGACCTGAAAATGGTTGCGTAGCAATTATCAACAACCAATTTGACACAGCTTGAACATTTCTGAAAAGAATAATGGGCAGATATTGCAATCCAGGTGTGGAAAGCTCTTAGAGACCTACCCAGAAAGGGGTGTGAATGAGTTATTTCTGTATTTCATTTTTAATAAATAAATATGGAGAATGGTCCATGCTATCCACGTTCCTTGGGACTTCCCAACACTGACGTTACCCCATTGAAGATTACATTTAAAATGGTTAAGGTAAGGGTTAAGGTTAGGATTAGGTTTTAGAGTTGGGATGTCCAAAGGATCCCTGATAGCACTAACCTATAGAGAACCCATGGCTGATCTCCCACTCGCAGTGGTCGAAGAGGACAAGGAACTTAATGGCGATTGGTCCACGGACCTTAATATAAAGTTAACATTTTCAACCATATTTTCAACCCTTAACTAGGAGAGAATTATTTGTTATGGGGATATCCAGCTCCCCATGGTGGTCCCCTGTACATGCAATTGAATCTCCCACTCACCGGGGTTGAAGAGGATGAGGAACTTGAAGCAGGCAATTTCTCTGCGGTCCGCCTGTAGGGTCTGTAGTTTCTCAACTAGCTCCTGTCCTCTCTGCACCAGGCTTGTGAGAGTCGCTCCTGCCTGGGACGCTATGGACGCCAGCTCCACCTAGACCACAACATACACATGCATGAGTTTCAACATAGGAACTTTCCTCAATTTGTTTTATTTCTGGTCTCATTAAAGATACTCAGTGATATGCGTTTACCATAAGGAGCGGTGTGACTGACATCCAACTTCTGTGCGTGTGTGCGTGCATGTGTGTGATGATGCTTGGTGATCATTGCACTCACCTCCTGCCCTGTGACCAGTAGCACGCTGCCCTCCTTGCCGTGTTGAACTTGCCTGGAGATGAAGTCCAACACCAGCAGCTCGCTCCAGCAGTTGTGAAGCAGCTTCATCTGATCTCCCACCTGATAGAAGACAGAAGGAAGGAACATCCATTCAAACACACATATTTGGGGTGTGTTCCAGACACACAGATTCCCATGCTTTTGAATCCCCATAGCTTTGCTACATAACAAGGTAACAGACTTAAAATGGTTTGCTTAAAATGACAACACCCAAGGTAAGTAAAAACATTTGCTAAACTAAAGTGAACAATCCCTTTAACTATCAATGAACTTAATGTGGTTAACCAGAAGCAGTAGTAATGCACCATTACAGATAGGGGCAAACAGTTGTAATGAAAGCCCATGGCCAGACTGATATTGTGAAGTGAAATAGAGAAAATTCAGATTAGTTCCCAGGCTACATAAAAAAGGTTAACCAAACAATGGTGGGTGGATTCACAGTAAACATGGGGGCGGGGTCACTTTATAAAATACAATTTATACAGTATAATCCAGAAAACCTTTCTGATATGACAAAAGATTATTGTAGTCTGCTTTTTGTGGCATAGTCAAGCTATGGATTATGAATTATCCATTATCAAATCAAATCAAATCAAATTTATTTATATAGCCCTTCGTATATCAGCTGAAATCTCAAAGTGCTGTACAGAAACCCAGCCTAAAACCCCAAACAGCAAGCAATGCATGTGAAAGAGGCACGGTGGCTAGGAAAAACTCCCTAGGAAAAACTCCCTACAAAGGCCAAAAACCTAGGAAGAAACCTAGAGAGGAACCAGGCTATCCACTATCCATTACCTGAGTTGAAGTTGTATTTTGGGTAAATGTCACTAACAACTACAAACCCAGAGAACAGCAACACTGTACAGACAAAAATCAATATTCATTGCAATACAGTTTAACAACCAGCCCATCTCATCACATGACGTGAGTGCGAGCATGCTTGTTTGACAAACATCAACATTCTTTGAATATCAGTTAAGTCTTCAATTTTATGGAAATTCACAAGCCAGGGACAAAAGCATGTCAACATCACCAAAGATACCTAGATATAGTATATGAACAGAGACCCATCGAGACATGGCACCATTTAGTCTGGATTTTCTGTTGCCATGGCAAATGGATACTATTTACCACCAAGTCGAGCTCTGTCACCACGAGGTCGGTTTTTCATTTATTTGTTGTAGCACAGCGAGTTCTTTAACACAAATACCAGACCGGATTCAATACACACTTCAGGAATTGCACAACAAACCATTGACACACAGCAATGTGAATGCAACAGAATATGTTGGGGGGGTTTCATTCGGAATACAGTGCACACCATAAAGACTCTAGTCTGGCATCCTACTGCTATCCCCCCATCTGCACCTATTGAAAATGTCAAGTACCTCAGAATTTTGATGGATTTTCTTTCTTCTCTCTCTATCTCCCAGCTCTCACTCTCCCATGGGTGAGTCCGTGAACTATTTCTAACAGTCAATGGTGAATACCACTCTAGGATTTAATATGATGTGTATACTGCCTATTGTACAACCATTGAGGTGCCGGTTGAGGCAAAAGTATTGTGAGTGTGAAAAAAAAGATTATCTGAATTCATGAAAGTGATTATTTTGTACTATTAACCAACATACTGAACAACATGTTTTATATTTTTGTCTTGATACACAACTAGAGCAGCTGTTCTGAGTGCATATGGTGCAATGCTAATGTCCACCTGGCTCATTCTATTGCTATTGCATGCCATGCTAGCAAGTCATTACACCTGGTAAATGAGGTAGAAGTTCCTTCCGGAAGCCATTCTACTGTGAGTGGATTGACACACACCTGTCCAACACAGACGTAGACACAAAGACCTGGAAACTACCCATCAACACGTGGTGAAGAGAGTCAATAAGCTAATGTATGCCACATCCACTATCGCACACACACACACCCACACAAACACACACATACAAACACATACATACACACAGCCCAGCTTAGTACTGGCATGAAAAACACATGGTAACCCATCTCCAGATATTGCCGTTTGTTACCAGCGTAGCACTGTTGAGTAAGTTTGCATGCACACTGATAATTCTATGTTAAAATGATTATGGCAGTAGGGTGAGTATGGCATTAGTCATGTAAACACCTTACTCTGATTATCTTAATGGTCATTAAGGTCTTAATCGAAGTAAGCATACGTCGATTAAAACACCTAGATTTTTTTGCAATATTTTGATTTATTAGGACATGTAAACAACGGTGTATTTGTTCTAGCATGGGCAGCGCGAGCCTCTCACTTTAGCGCCAGTGAAGTGAGTTTGGAAAATGGAAAGTATGCATCTTAGAAATTGTTTTCACATTTAAACTCTATATGTCTGAACTCAGATTCAAATAGGCTTCATATTTATAATACTATTATAATATGGTTAAATATGAATATAATAATATGTGGAAGAACGTTTATTTTGATTGCCATTTATCAAAGTCCTATTAGGTAGCCTGATTTCAGATGTGTCCACGTAAACAGGATTATTAGGGAAATTGTTCTTGTTGCAAGCATGTAAATGTTTAAATCAAATGATTATATTAATCTTACTATCCACAAAAATCATAGTAAAATGGGGCGGCAGGTAGCCTAGTGGTTAGAGTGTTGGACTAGTAACCGGAAGGTTGCAAGATTGAATCCCCGAGCTGACAAGGTAAAAATCTGTCGTTCTGCCCCTGAACAAGGCAGTTAACCCACTGTTCCCCGGTAGGCTGTCATTGAAAATGAGAATTTGTTCTTATTAACTGACTTGCCTAGTTAAAAAAAGGTTAAATAAAAAATGTGCATGTAAACATACCTATTGACTGTAAGGAATATAATGTATTTCGATGCATTTTAGTATGATCATTTCAATCATTGGAAATATTTCCTTGTGTGTGTGTGTGTGTGTGTGTGTGTGTGTGTGTGTGTAAAGCTACCGGAGCTGTTGCCAGATCATTTTATGTTAATTTATCTACCATAACCTGCCTCCAACATCGTTTTAGAGGAGTATTTCTGTCTGTAATGAAGCCCTTTTGTGGGGGAAAACTAATTCTGATTGGCTGGGCCTGGCTCCCCAGTGGATGGGCCTATGCCCTCCCAGGCCCACCCATGACTGCAACCCTGCCCAGTCATGTGAAATCAATAGATTAGGGCCTAATGAATTTATTTAAATTGACTGATTTCCTTAAAAGAACTTTAACTCAGTAAAATCTTTGAAATTGTTGCATGTTGAATTTATAGTTTTGTTCAGTATATTAAATAGTGATTATGTATTATATAGTGATTATGTATTATATAGTATAGTGATTGGATAACAAATACCACAATTAAAATGATTTATTAGACATATGATGACAATCAGATAATACGTATATCACACAGCTTATTTAGTAGCTTTCTCTCATCTTAGATCAAACTTTCAGAAGTCTAGCTGTAGACTGAGGAGAAGAAGACGCCAATTAATGGTCACTTTTAAAAATATTGAAATAGATTTTGTAACGACTTGACTACGCAGAAAGTGGTAAAAATCTCAAATAAAACTTGATCTTTTACAAATACTGTCTATCCCTCCACATGGAAAACCCAAACACATTAACTAAACACTCTGGAGTACACATTCCACTCTTATCTACTGCAAGGAATACCTTCAGTACCGGCAAAAATAACTGGGGACTTCTTGGCAGATAGTCCTGTTAGTCATAGTCAACTGGTTTTATGTCTTAGTGCTCCTCCTACAGAAAGTCAAAGTTGACTTTGGCTAGTAGGTTCTTGTGGTGAAGCTTTTCACATTATATGAATGTAGTTTGTGCTACACCTCTTATTTTGTGTTATTTACTCTGTATATACTGAATCTACTATATGATAGAGGACAACAAAGGCAAAGGGTATTATATATAAATGAATGTAAAACAATGTAATGTGTTATAAATTGAATACAGTAATATAATTGCTATTGTCTGCTTCAGCTGTGAAAGGAAAGCCAAACCAAAATGTTTAACTGACCTTAAGAACAATAAGCCACACTAAACGGTTAACTATTCAAGTATTAATAAACCCCCAGACCCTGAAAAATAAAACATTTCATCCATCAGCCTTTGTACTGCTCTAAACCTTATCAAACCAAACAATGCTTCCATTGTGGTGAAAATATTGAAAGTAGGGACATGGTATTGCTTTATACAGCACTTTAAGAGAGTCCACTTCCTTTACATCAGCATAAAACTCAAGTGTTTTATTTTAGGAGAGATGAACGCCGACCTCGACCTAACCAGGTTAAATCACTGCAAGTATGCTATTACCATTCATCACTATCACACACACGCTCCCACGCACACACACACACTGGCACTCACTCACCCACCCACACACACACACACACACACACAAATAAAATATCCTCCCTAACTCACTCTAAATTAGTTCAGTCAACATCACCGTGAACCTTGGGAGAAGGGATAATAAGCAGATTGAGGCATAATTCAATCATTTGAAATAAAATGCTGCTTTATAAAAGATCTCTTCTCCTGATAACACTGTTCCATTCTGCCTGTCAGGATGGCCAAGAAGGGTTGACTTCATAAAATCTCTTCCAGATAGGAATGGATGAAGGTCAGACTGAAATGAATAGCGTTGGGTGACATACGGAACCACAGTGAAGAGATTGCCCTTTCCTGGCTCCTCTCCTCAATGTGTGAACCGAATGGCAGCGATGCGCGCCCACACAGTCCCTGCTGCAACTAGCATGCACCCAGTGCTCAAGTAGCTACAACGTGTCAGAGCATCTGTTTGTTCACTGCTGATAGTCGGTAGCCCGAGTCACGCCTGACCAGAATGGGTCTTGAGGAGAGCATTACGGGAGGGCAGCGGTTGAAGCTAAGTCAATTAGCCGTTCACCTCATGGTAGCATTACACAGAGCGAAAATCGATGGATTAGCCAGTTAGCTTGAATAAACACTCACAAATAGCGTGCTACAATTCCCTGGTGTGTAAAGAATTCTAAAGTGGGATATGACTTATTAAGGTCAATTATAGCATGCCCATTCTGAGGTTGTGTGGAGTTATTACAGAATATATAGTAAAATTCAGACCTCTCTCATAATGTCACTATTCTATGTCACCATAGTGACATGCACTACCATTCAAAAGTTTGGGGTCACTTAGAAATGTCCTTGTTTTTGAAAGAAAAGCTCATTTTTTGTCCATTAAAATAACATCAAATTGATCAGAAATACAGTGTAGACATTGTTAATGTTGTAAATGACTATTGTAGCTGGAAACGGCATATTATGCAATATCTTCATAGGCAGAGGCCCATTATCAGCAACCATCACTCCTGTGTTCCAATGGCACGTTGTGTTAGCTAATCCAAGTTTATCATTTTAAAAAGGCTAATTGATCATTAGAAAACCATTTTGTAATTATGTTAGCACAGCTAAAAACTGTTGTCTGATTAAAGAAGCAATAAAACTGGCCTTCTTTAGACTAGTTGAGTATCTGGAGCATCAGCATTTTGTGGGTTCGATTACAAGCTCAAAATGTCCAGAAACAAAGACCTTTCTTCTGAAACTCGTCAGTCTATTCTTGTTCTGAGAAATGAAGGCTATTCCATGCGAAAGATTGCCAAGAAACTGAAGATCTCGTACAACGCTGTGTACTACTCCCTTCACAGAACAGCGCAAACTGGCTCTGACCAGAATAGAAAGAGGAGTGGGAGGCCCCGGTTCACAACTGAGCAAGAGGACAAGTACATTAGAGTGTCTAGTTTGAGAAACAGACGCCTCACAAGTCGTCAACTGGCAGCTTCATTAAATGGTACCTGCAAAACACCAGTCTCAACGTCAACAGTTAAGAGGCGACTCCGGGATGCTGGCCTTCTAGGCAGAATTGCAAAGAAAAAGCCATATCTCAGACTGGCCAATAAAAAGAAAAGATTAAGATGGACAAAAATACGCAGACACTGGACAGAGGAACTCTGCCTAGAAGGCCAGTCTTAAAGTATTTGGTTTTAAATATACTTAAGTTTCAAAAGTGAAATTCCAAATATTGTGCAAACCAAACTTCACCATTTTCTTGTTATTTTAAATTACAGATAGCCAGGGGCGTGCTCCAACACTAAGACATAATTTACATGTGTGTTTAGAGCCCGACAGAACAGAGGTAGTAGGAATACCCAGGGATGTTCTCTTGGTATGTGCGTGAATTGGACCATTTTCCTGTCCTGCTAGGCATTGAAAATGTAACGAGTACTTTTGGGTGTCAAGGAAAATGTATGGAGTAAAAAGTTTTTAAAAAATATTTAGGAATGTAGTGAAGTAAATGTTGTCAAAAATATAAATAGTAATGTACAGATAACCAAAAAAATGACTTAAGTAGTACTTTAAAGTATTTTTACACCACTGCATATAACTAATATGTCAATGGCACAATGGTTAAAATGGTTAAAAGTAACTATTAAAAGTCACTACAATGGTTAAAAGTCACTATTTTTTACATATTCATGGGAGACCGTGTTGCACAGTTACATGTAGGTGGCCACTGTAATGCTAAGGCTAACTTGCTTGGTGGAATACCCCCTGGGCTGTGTGTGTGTGGAATACCCCCTGGGCTGTGTGTGTGTGGAATACCCCCTGGGCTGTGTGTGTGTTGAATACCCCCTGGGCTGTGTTTGTGTGGAATACCCCCTGGGCTGTGTGTGTGTGGAATACCCCCTGGGCTGTGTGTGTGTGGAATACCCCCTGGGCTGTGTGTGTGTTGAATACCCCCTGGGCTGTGTTTGTGTGGAATACCCCCTGGGCTGTGTGTGTGTGGAATACCCCCTGGGCTGTGTGTGTGTGGAATACCCCCTGGGCTGTGTGTGTGTGGAATACCCCCTGGGCTGTGTGTGTGTGGAATACCCCCTGGGCTGTGTGTGTGTGGAATACCCCCTGGGCTGTGTGTGTGTGGAATACCCCCTGGGCTGTGTGTGTGTTGAATACCCCCTGGGCTGTGTGTGTGTTGAATACCCCCTGGGCTGTGTGTGTGTGGAATACCCCCTGGGCTGTGTGTGTGTTAAATACCCCCTGGGCTGTGTGTGTGTGGAATAACCCCTGGGCTGTGTGTGTGTGGAATACCCCCTGGGCTGTGTGTGTGTGTGGAATACCCCCTGAGCTGTGTGTGTGTGTGGAATACCCCCTGGGCTGTGTGTGTGTTGAAAAAAAAGCTGTCACTCTGCTCTCTGAATTGTCATGGATACGGATGTGCTTCCTTGATTCCACCTGTCATCGTCTTTTCATCATGGTGGACACCTCTGCAGTAGGAAGTCCCAAATAAACAGCAGAATAATGTGTGAGAGATGTGTGCATGGCTGTCCATGCGTAAAATGGTAAATGTTGACAGTGTATGTGTGTGTATGTGTATGTATGTGCAAATGTGGGTGCGCTTGTGTGTATCCCAATGTTATTGCATTGGCGATTTTCGCTCAGTTCAGGAATTGGTTATCATATTCATTGTTGAGTTTTTCCCAATTCATCACTTGAATTTTAATTCACATCCTGATATAGGGAACTCACCCCAATAAACAAAAACTGATACAATAATATATGCCATATGCCTTGGGAAAATACAACATTATGTATCCTCCATGTTATGATTCTCACAGGCCCCACTCAGGCGATTAATAAATATTAGGCTCTACACAATTTGAAACCTTTAAACCAGAAAGGGCTTTTGTCAGCCTTAACTATACAAAAGGTCTTACCTGTAAGCCTGACGAAGACCTTTGTGGTTGAAACATTGCTAATAAAACGTCAGGAGCATCAAAACAGTGGGAAGGTTTTTTTTGTCTTATTTTCAAGTCCTTTTGTACAAAAGTGTACAACACATTTGTACTAATAGATTATTTTTTCATGAAAAAAGTGTAAGGACGGCATATCATCTACAGTCTAAACCATCTCTGAGAAATGTGGAGGTTTCCAAATGATTAACAACTTTGCTTGGTATGACAACAAATTATTGACTCTTGGTTCCCTACCTTGAGCTCCTTGAAGAAGATGCAGCTTCGGGCCCACTCCACGATGGAGAAGAGCGTCTGGTCGGCCATGTGACACATTAGGCTGAAGGGGCTGAGTCTCTCCTGACCCTTGCCCCCCTGGCCACTCTGCTCCTGCTGAAGGTGAGCAGCGATCTTACTCTGCACCTGCAGCTCGTCCGGGTCACATCGCAGAAACTCCAGCACCAGCTGAGGCACCCCGGGGACCTGCGGAGAGCCCGGTCCAGAGTATACCTGCTCCGGGTAGGTGTAGCTGCCCACTACCGAGTCTGGGGAGCTTGTGTAGTGGTCCGGGTACTCTGACTTGATCGCCCTGCTGGGGAAGGAGGCGTACTGGTACTGGGGGGGTAAGGGTGCATGGGGGGGGGGTCCAGGCATAGCCATGCCCAGTGAGGGGGGTCCGTAGAGGCTGCGGTCGTAGTCTGTGGGGGCGATGGGGGTTGTGGTGGTGTGGAGGATGCCCTTGGGGAGCGGGTGGAGGCCCGGGAGACTGCCGGTGAAGGTGTAGTCTGTCTGGGTGTCAGGGGAGAGCATCGGAGGGGTGGTCTCCATCTTGAGGCCGGTGGCTCGAATCAACGCTTTCTTCTGCTGCTTGAGGGCTCGGTCGCGCTTGTACATGGGGCCAAACTTATTCCGGCCTCCTCGCATGCGATCGGCACGGACAGCTGATGGAATGAGAGCAAGATCGAACGCCATTACTGTTATTCGATTCATTGCTAGCATTCACTATGCAGAGGTTGAAGTTAGCATGTGAGAGTTATTGGTGCAGCAATCAAAATGTGAACCAAAAATACAATAATAGAGCAATCTTTTTGTAGATTTAATGTATATATTTGAAGATATGGATTAAATCCATTGTAAAGTACATTTAATTTCCAGGGATAAACTAAAATGTTAGTTCTTGTTTTGTTATTATTCTGAATCCCAAAATAACTTTAAATTGCATTTACAGATTGATTTATGATTTAATGACATATGAAGAATAACCTCATCCAAAGCTCTTCTAATTATTCAGTCATATTAGAAAACTGTTCATACACGGTTTATCAAAGGCTACTGAAATAGTTTACCTGGAGCTAGATTTTTTAAAATAGAATTCCATAGCTAATATGCCAATGTTGATACAGCAATTAAAACCCAAACATTGGCAAAAATATATATGCAACAACTGACAATATAGCTCATTTTTCTTACGTTTCATTAATTAGAGAGGAATATTTAACGACACCTATTTGATAATAAGCCTACCATCAGACAGACTATAATGCAGCCTATGGAAGCCTTCTGTTGTAAAATAAAATATATCATCAACACAAAGAGATAGACATGTAATTTCATCAAACAGATATCAAACTTCATCAAATCTGATTTATAGCCCCCCAAAAATATACAACAAGTAGACGTTTAAATATATTAATTTTAAAATCTGACTGCATGCCATGTTAAACCAAAATATGAACTAAATGAATCAAATAAAAATGATGTTACCTTCTAATCGCATTCCAACATTCAGGCATTTCTGAAACCGACAAAATGGACACCGTTTCCTCTGAGTTTTGTCAATTTTACAATCCTGGTTTTCTGCACATGTATACCTCTTATTGTTTTGAACCGTTCTTTTGAAGAAACCCTGTGAGAGAGAGTTCATATAGACATGCCTATTAACAAAATACACAAGATCATCATCAATGCTGCAATACAATTAATACAAAAACGAAAATAATATTAATACATTTTAATTAATAAAAATGATAACGAATTTCTTGAGGGATACCATCTTGACGTAAATAAAAAGCCTTTTATAAAAATAAATGATTGCGTCTTTTGCAGCCTACCTTACAGCTTTCACACGTCAGTAGTCCATAGTGGTATCCCGACACCTTATCGCCACAAACAGGACATAGCTCTTCCAAATCGACATCATAAGTGTACTCCATTCCGGTCAACGGAACACCTGGGAATGTACATGCCGGTGAGCAAAAGGTAGTTTACAAATAAATCACTCTATTTAATGTATATAGAAACTTTTTGAACTGTATCACCAGTATTCTGTCTTACGTTTAGGCCTATCAATTATGTGTATTTCCACTAATAGGCCTAAATATTGGAAATATTGTCATATTTCATAAAAATTAATGGCATTTCTTTGCTTGTATTTTGGATGTGTGTAGCCTATGTGCATAAACAAAATTATCGGCAAACATGTAGCCTATCCAATTTCAGAAGAAAGGGCTAATTAAAACCTGATTACAATCTTTAATAAACCAAAGCGCAGGTATGCATATTCGATAGCAATCTAATATTGTAAGAATTATTTTGTATCCCCAATAATCTGATCCATCAGAAATAGGCTTCGTATTTTGACCCTAGGCCTACGAAACTATGCAACGAAATGACGCACATTTAGCAAAGATACATCATTTATGAACATGCATATTTTCAATTGAGCATCAAAACAAATACTTTACCAGCATTAACATAATTATTTTAAATCACCGCACTAAATTAAAAGTTCATTGTTGAATGATGACATTCGGAAACCTGCAAAAGTAGTCTACGTAAGCAAGCCATACCTGTTGAATCCCCAGCGTTATATTGGCTAGAACGGTAGTATTCGGTGTCCGTTCTCCTCTTGGCTAGAACGGTAGTATTCGGTGTCCGTTCTCCTCTTGGCTAGAACGGTAGTAGGCTATTCAGTGTCAGTTTGGATATGCATCCACCGAGAAACGACTTCGAAACACGCGCTGTGGCTCTAACTTTATGAAATGAATAGGCCTACCCCGCAGGAATGATGATGGAGGAAGGAGCAGTGAGCAGCTCCCTACAAGAACTGACTTTGCCTGATGGAGACCTACCATGTGCATGCCCACCGACAGACATACCCTCCTGATATTTACAGATTGTGAGGGTGGATCTGATTGGAAGGCATGTCACGCTGGTGAGGTAAGCGACGGGAGACACCTCCTATCTGCTTGGCTAAGGTAGGTCTATAGAGTGACTGGCATGTGGAGGGTTGACACGCTATAGATAAGTATTAGTGGCTTAATAAAAATGATCATGATTTTAGAATATACTTTAATCGTGAACTAACCAATATCACAAGAACCGTAGGCTACCTCTTGATTTTGCCACTAAACTGACTAAAACTAGCATAACCAAAATAGGCCTACTTATATAACGCTGTTCGGTAATAGGCCTTCTGTCTTTTGTAGCCTCATATTTTGCATGCCAAACCAATAAAATATATACCGTCGTATTACTATCAAATAATATAGGCCTAGAATATGAATAAATAATCACTTATCACCCGTGTTTGATGAAATAAAATGTACAATGTAAACAACAACACGGGACGTATAAAGGGAAGACTATGATACTGATGTGCCTGTGCATTACAGACGGCACACTGAACATAACGGGGGATGCAGCAATGGAGCCAGGTCCCACCGTGCAGTCCTACTTAAACCCATTATTGGAAAAACGATCCGAAACGGAACCATTATTAAAACGCATTCACCTTGCACATGATTAATAGCTGAAAATACTTACTTAGGAACTTCAGGTGGTATATTTACTGATGTTGTTTAGATGTATTCAATAAGCATGATATATGTGCTGCTCAGACATGAACAAAACAAACAAAGCAACAATTTTTGGTTTAGAGTTGGATTAAAAATGAGCGGGCGCTCAAGTCTCGATAACTACGTTTCTTCTGCTTCTCAGATTCAGCGTGGAAACGTTTTGATTGGACTCCGTGCTCATGTGACATTGACTTTGATAACGCTTTAGTTTTTTCTTCTTACCGTGACCTCACGGATGAGCTTTCAAATGCTGTTAAAAACTGTTTTCGCAACTGCAACTTTCTCTATAGCCTATTATTTGAACTGTGATGTAAAATATTACATGGCTAAATAGCCTAAATCCTATTATATTCCAAGGACTTTCTGTCAAGGGCACACACACTAATTAACGAGAAAAGAAGATATCAGATTGACCGCACGCCTTGTGCTTTTCAACTCAACATATAAAATTGTCATTTTTTATTTTTTTAACTTTCCATAAATTCATTCCATAATCTTCGGTCTTGAATTACAATTAATGTTAGCCTATACCCCAGTATGTTGAGTGTTACTAGGCCTAATGATATTCTTATTTCTTTTTTGTTGCATATATGAGTACATTTAGTACAGGCTTATAAACGGTTGACTGCACATATTATGTCTGACTGGCTTTAATCAATAGTCTACGTAGAGATACTAGCTCACTCCTTATCATGTATTTATTGTGTCTTTTGTCATAACTTGAGCATGCCCGACTAAGTCCTTGGAAACTGGAACATTTGAGAAATTACATTCCGAAATATTTGCCAGCAATATTATGCATAGCCTCCTCACCTGGAAATTGTAATTTTAGAATATTTCTCATATTAATGGTGACGTTTTTTTTTTATTATGTTAAATATAGTCCTCGTAAACTGGAAATCAGCGTCGTGGGTGAGCTTAATAATGTCCTTGGGTAAAATCGAATCCACATTCAAACATTGTGCATAGCCCACTAGGCCTAAAGGCACCAATCCATTAGTATAGCCTATATCTCTTTGCAGAGGAGCACAAAATGATTTCGTGAATAATGAAACATATAATGACGAAATAGATGAGACTTGAACAGTGATTTCTTAGCGCTGTCTAACGTCAATTTGTTATAAGGATTTCTCAAGTCACTAACTATAGACATACTGTAATAAATGTATTATAAGTTAAACGATCATTTAAAATAGATAGGCCTAAAACAACAGCCTAAACATCTCAAGCAGCAAAGTGCACCATACAATGCCACATTTTAGTGATGGAACGGTATGCGCACCTCAATCTGTTGCTGCACAGATGCATTCATACAATACGAAGAGGCTCCATATGGTAGTATTCCCAGCTCTTTGTACATCACCAACAGAGGCGTGCTCAACACACACATACACACACACACACACACACACACACACACACACACACACACACACACGAACACACGAACACACGAACACACGAACACACACACACAAAGTGTAGAATCATGTGCATAAATCAATCAGCCTAGCAGATTGTCCCTAACATTTTTGGTTATTTTAGGATTATTGTTGTTCCTCATTGATGTTCCTTATTTATTAAAGCAATATTTAGAGCCGTGAAAGTGATTATTGGTTATTGGTAAATAATAATAATAATACATTATATATTGAATATATTATACTATCTTTTATTGATGTAATAATAATATTAGGCCTATTATTGTAAATTAATTATTTACACTGTCTTTATTAACGTTGTTCATATGTATTGTCCTCAAAGAGGAAATCAAATCTATCGGACGTTTACCTTAACCTCTGAGGATTAGAGGGGGTCTGCAAAAACACATGTGCACGCATTGTGAGTGTAGGAGGGTGGAGCAAGACATATAGCCATTTGGACGACCCTCCCTATCTATAAATCAGAGAAAATAGATAATCTGGTGTTTATATTTTGGGATGGATCTTGTTTTGTGACTGTGCTGTGGCTACAGCCACGGCCTGACGGGCTGAAGACACGCTCTGTCTCTCTGCCAGAGACGTATTTGTAAAATAAATAAAGAAGAGATTTGTGGCTGGGCCAATGTTTAGACTTCGTATTCTTTTGTTTTTATGCCATCCTCAGCTTTTCTTTTCGTGTCACTGTCGAAAAAAGGGGAGCGCCGTAACATGTATTATTTTATAGCATTTAGTTGCTGACGAATAGGCTACCTTAGTGAGTGTAGGCATCATAGTTATCTGGATATTGAAGTAAATGGTAAACAAAACATTACATATATTCTAAAGCCTAGTCATTTGCATATTCAATAAGTTCGTGTAATCAAAAAATTATTCTGAGGTGAAACTAACAAAAGACGTCGAAGCTACAGCCGACGTCTTAACTGACAGTCTTGTCCTAAAATCACGTCAGTCCATTTGTGCCATGGCTGTCTGAAGAATAACACTGCCGTTATTGTTAGTCCTCTATGCCATGCAAGGTAATAGGGAAATTAAACAGCCGCCTACGGCATAATGTTTCTTCAGTGAACTTCGCTTTGTGCCCAGCAACAGAGAGATAAATAGAGGTTTTGACAAGGTCAACCTCTATTGTACACGTTTGAATAAGCTATGTCGATTTTCTTCTCTCTTGAGTAGGCTAAGCCCTGTGGTTATTCTGACTGATCAATCTATCCAGGCCTAGCTTACATAAGAGTTGAGAAATATGACACATAGGCCAAATAAATGTCTATTCCACGTTGGTTCAACATAATTTAATTGAATTGGCGTGGAAACAACGTTGATTCAACCTGTGTGTGCCCAGTGGGGTGGCCTATAGGACTAACAATAACGGCAGTGTTATTCTTCAGTACCGTATAGTGCATTCAGAAAGTATTCAGACCTCTTGTCCTTTTCCACATTTTGTTACCTTACAGCATTATTCTAAAATTGATTAAATATTATTTTTCCTCATCAATTTACCCCATAATGACAAAGCGAAAACAGTTTTGAAATTTTAGCAAATGTACAAAAAATAAAAAACAGAAATACCTTATTTACATAAGTATTCAGACCCTTTGCTATGAGACTCACAATTGAGCTCAGGTGCATCCTGTTTCCAATGATCATCCTTGAGATGTTTCTACAACTTGATTCAATTGATTGGACATGATTTGGAAAGGCACACCTATCTATATAATGTCCCACAGTTGATAGTGCATGTCAGAACAAAAACCAAGCCATGAGGTAGAAGGAATTGGCCGTAGAGCTCCGAGACAGGATTGGGTCGAGGCACAGATCTGGGGAAATGTACCAACAAAAATTCTGCAGCATTAAATGTCCCCAAGAACACAGTGTCCTCCATCATTCTTAAATGGAAGAAGAGCGCTCAGAACCTTAAACTGGGGAGAAGGTTCACCTTCCAACAGGACAACGACCCCTAAGCAGACAGCCAAGATAACGCAGGAGTGGCTTCGGGACAAGTCTTCGATTGTCCTTGAGTGACCCAGCCAGAGCCTGGACTTGAACCCGATCGAACATCTCTGGAGAGACCTGAACCTAGCTGTGCAGCAACGCTCCACATCCAACCTGACAGAGCTTGAGAGGATCTGTAGAGAAGTATGGGAGAAACTCCCCAAATACAGGTGTGCCAAGCTTGTAGCGTCATACCCAAGAAGACACAAGGCTGTAATCGCTGACAAAGGCGCTTCAACAAAGTACTGAGTAAAGAGTCTGAATACTTATGTAAATGTGATATTTCAGTGTTTTATCTTTTATACATTTGCAAAAATGTATGAAAACCTGTTTTTGCTTTGTCATTGTGGGGTATTGTGCGTAGATTGCTGAGGGGAAAAAACGATTTAATTGTTTTTAGAATAAGGCTGTAACATAACAAAATGTGGAAAAAGTGAAGGGGTCTGAATACTTTCCGAATGCACTGTATATCAACACAAACAATAGAAACATTATGTTTTTCGAATTCAATTTACATTTCTGAAAAAAATCTCAGTTTTCACTGTCAGAGAAAATGTTTAGGCCTACAGGCTATGGACAATCTTTCAATGTATGAAGAGTGAATGACAAAATAGTTCACTTAATGCATTCTCCAAATCAATTATAAGTTGGCTCAACAACATAGAACCTTTTGGGTTCTGTAGAACTCTGTGAAGCCTGTGATGCAGACAGCGCTATCGCAAACCAATTTGCTGAAAGTTTCAAGAACTTTAACCAACATGTCCTCTCTCCAAATTGCTGAGGATCTCTTAAATAAAGTATTTTGGTCATATTGAGTGCGCCCTCATTCACCCTCTCAAGGTGGGCAAAGAAGGTGAGACTGAGGCCGCATGTTTAATGTAACTATCTATTTTGACTTGAAGGTTAACTGTTTTGAAAAACACATTAGATAGCATGGTGAAAGGTGAGGAGTGATATATCCCAATTAGGAATGAGGGGGATTCGGTGGCCATGATGGAAATGAGGCCAGATTGGCAATTTAGCCAGGACACCTGTGTTAACACCCCTACTCTTGCGATAATGTCAAAATGGGTGAATGCAATGGAGAAAATGGGATAAGTCGTTGTCTTACCTGATAAGAAACATGCCAGATCTAGAAAGTGAATTGTTTTCCCAGACCAGAAGTTAGTGTTTTGGTCAATCAGGTTTTGCATACAGTAAATTAAACTTGGTCTCCCAAGAAACACTCACCTTGTCTGAATTAAGGACTCAGTTAAATCTGTATTGTGGAAGTTCAGCACTATAGCATGATTTAAATTTAAAGGCAATGTTCCCGCGTTCGCAGAGACTGCATTCACGATAAGGCTCAATCGGAAATTACATTTACATTTCAATCGCGCTATAGCACTGAACTTCCGCAATACAGACTGAATCGAGCTCTAAGACAGCCTGAGAAATGCTTACATTGTCAGAATCGCTAAATGACCGATATTTACATGCAGTGCGGCATGCTAACCAGTGGTTAGGGTTAAATAGATGCACTTACAGATCTAGGATCTTAATTTGACCAATATTGTCACAGCAAAATAAATCCTGCAGCAAAGGATTTGAATGTTTAGTCCATAATGCTGCTTGATTGGTGGTTAGGCTATTAGCTAGCCAAAAGTAGCTACATGAAAAGTGCAACTGTTAATATGACCGTGTGTTAGTGTGGGTTTTCAGTAAATCACAAAGCTCATCTGCATTTCCTGCAGTGCTGGAAAATTCTCATCAACAAAAGAGTGATCAAATTAACATCCTACATCTGTATTATGCATTATGAAGAGGGTATTCATAGGAAGTGTTACCACTATCACACTCACAAGAACACTGATCGGAGGGAGTAGTCCCTAACAATGTAGTGTGTGGTGGTAAATACACTATCATGCTGGCCTACTTTAACCTCAACCACAGTATCTCCCACATGAACAGATGTGCAGAAACGTGGCCAAAATAAAAACCCTTCTTCTGCACAATCCAAGGTCAGGCCATCTTGGCTACATGCAGTTTCTCATATGTGGACGGAAATGTTATTTCAGTGTATGGGCTTTTCTTCTAACCTGGGATCCAAACTGAAGGGTTCTATTTCACGATTGTTTTACGTCACGATTTCAGTCTGGCCTTCCAACAGTGAAACAGAGCAATTCAGTTTGGATTGCAGGATTCCTTTCAACATGTGCAGACCAACTGGCTGGAGTGTTTACGGGCATATTCAGTCTCCGCATATCCCAGTCTGTAGTCCCCACTTGCTTCAAAATGTCCACCATTGTTCCTGTACCCAAGAAAGAGAAGGTAACTGAACTAATGTACTATTGCCCCGTAGCACTCACTTCTGTCATCATGAAGTGCTTTGAGAGGCTAGTTAAGGATCATATCACCTCCACCTTACCCTAGACCCACTACAATTTGCATCACCGCCCCAATAGATCCATGGACAACGCTATCGCCATTGCACTGCACACTGCCCTATCCCACCTGGACAAGAGAAATACCTATGAAAGAATGCCGTTCATCGACGACAGCTCAGCCTTCAACACCATAGTGCCGTCCAAGCTCATCACTAAGCTCAGGGCCCTGGGTCTGAACCCCCCTCACTGTGCAAATGGGTCCTAAACTTCCTGACGGGCCGACCCCAGGTGGTGAAGGTAGGCAGCAACACCTCCAACACCCTTACCCTCAATACAGGGGCCCTGCAGGGGTGCGTGCACAGCCCTCTCCTGTACTCCCTGTTCACCCATGACTGAGTGGCCATGCAGGTGTCAAACTCAATCATCAAGTTTGCTGACGACACAACAGTGGTAGGCCTGATTACAACTATGACGAGACAGCCTACAGGGAGGAGGTGAGGGCCCTGGCGGAGTGGTGCCTGGAAAATAACCTCTCCCTCAACAAAACAAAGGAGCTGATCGTGGACTACAGGAGTGCAGAGAGAACACGCCCCCATCCATGTCGACAGGTAGTGGGTCAAAAGCTTTAAATTCCTCGGCGTGCACATCAGTGAGGACCTAAAATGATCCTTTCACACGGACAACGTGGTGAAGAAGGCGCAACAGTACCTCTTCAACCTCAGGAGGCTGTAAAAATCCAGCTTGGCACCTAAGACCCTCACCAACTTCCACTGATGCACCATTGAAAGCATCCTGTCGGGTTGCATTACCGCCTGCAACCGTAGTGGTCAGCCTAACGCATCATCGGGGGCACACTGCCTGCCTTCCAGGACATCTACAACACCCGGTGTCACAGGAAGGCCAAGAAGATCATCAAGGACCTCAGCCACTCGAGCCACAGCCTGTTCACCCTGCTGCCATCTAGAAGGTGGAGACAGTACAGGAGCATCAAAGCTGGTAAAGAGAGACAGAAGCTGTTTTTCAGTCTCCAGGCCATCAGACTGTTAAACAGTCACCACTAGCCGGCCTCTGCACGTTGCCCTGAACCTCAGACACTGTCACTAGCCGGCTACCACGCGGTACTATACCCTCCTGCACCTTAGAGACTGCTGCCCTGTACATAGAGATTGAACACTCCTCACTTTAATAATGTTTAAATACTGTTTTACCCAGTTTATATGTATATACTGTATTCTAGTCATGGCTAATCCTATATAACTACTGTATACACACCTTTTCTATTCACATACTGTCTATACACACCATTCACATACATATAGATTTATTTTATGGACTCTCGTCCGGAAGCTAATTTCCTGCAATTCTATCCATTTTGCCATGGGGTTTTGTACTGTGTATTGGTTCATTCTGGCATTTGTTGATTTCTTGTTGCTTTTTTAATTAAAATATTTGATTATTTGTGAACTTGTTTGACATTATACTGTTGCACCTGCTATAACATCTGCTAAACTGAGTATGCAACCAATAAACTTTGATTTGATACACACACACTTTATGACCCCCCCCCCCCCCAACAATAACAATATCACTGGTCAAAAATCCAACCCCCCCACTTCCCCCCACCCTAAACAATAACAATATCACTGATCAAAAATCCAACCCCCCCACCCTGAACAATAACGATATCACTGATCAAAAATCCAACCCCTTTCCCCTCCCCCCACCCTGAACAATAACAATATCACTGGTCAAAAATCCAACCCTTTTCCCCTCCCCCCACCCTGAACAATAACGATATCACTGGTCAAAAATCCAACCCTTTTCCCCTCCCTGAACAATAACGATATCACTGATCAAAAATCCAACCCTTTTCCCCTCCCCCCACCCTGAACAATAACGATATCACTGATCAAAAATCCAACCCCCCCACCCTGAACAATAACAATATCACTGATCAAAAATCCAACTCTCCCCCCTTCCTTCTTTAATCCATGCTGCTGAGCTTCCTGATGGATGTACCCTTGTCCCCCTGCATTCCTGGCACGCGACTCCCAGCTTCCCTCAGACCCACCTCGCCAGCCCTGTGATTGGGTGCCGCTGATGTGGTACGCCAGGGTTACCCTGTGGCAAGGAAACACTGGTGCTGGCCCTGAGATGGTTGAGGTTTGACGTAAGTAGGATTCACCTCTGGCACCTCATAGAGCCTTGGAACAGGATCCATTGGTTTTGACTGTGTTAAAATGTTTATAACCTCTGTCACATCCCCTGGCTGAAAACTTTCAAGCAAGTTTGTCATAAGCTAAAAACACACACATTGGACTGGTTTCAGTGAAGTATACATGCGATATAACATGTCTTTGGTGTAATTCCTTATTGAACTTTATTTCAACTCCTGAACAAACGCTTAGTCACATTAAAGAAAATGACTGCACTACCACACACATGCACTGATTAAACCAGCACTGAGCCCCCCCTAGCCCAGGAGTAACAGTGGAAAACAAAATGGCACATGGACACAAAGGATAGCGATAGTTCACCAGTTGAAAACAAAATACAGGCTGTGTAGCCCTAACTCAGTGCGAAGTCCTAACTCAGTGTGAAGCCCTAACTCAGTGTGAAGACCTAACTCAGTGTGAAGACCTAACTCAGCGTGAAGGCCTAACTCAGCGTGAAGGCCTAAAGTTAGGCCTAACTCGGTGTGTATGCCTAACTCAGTGTGAAGACCTAACTCAGTGTGAAGTCCTAACTCAGTGTGAAGTCCTAACTCAGTGTGAAGTCCTAACTCAGTGTGAAGTCCTAACTCAGTGTGAAGTCCTAACTCATTGTGAAGTCTTAACTCAGTGTGAAGGCCTAAAATTAGGCCTAACTCAGTGTGAAGACCTAACTCAGCGTGAAGGACCTAAGTCATTGTGTTGTCCTAACCCAGTGTGTAGGCCTAACTCATTGTGAGGGCCTAACTCAGTGTGAAGTGTATAACTCATTGTGTAGGCCTAACTCATTGTGTAGGCCTAACTCAGTGTGAAGGCCTAACTCAGTGTGAAGTCCTAACTCAGTGTGAAGTCCTAACTCAGTGTGAAGGCCTAACTCAGTGTGAAGGCCTAACTCAGTGTGAAGGCCTAACTCTGTGTGTAGGCCTAACTCAGTGTGAAGGCCTAACTCAGTGTGAAGGCCTAACTCAGTGTGAAGGCCTAACTCAGTGTCAAGGCCTAACTCAGTGTCAAGGCCTAACTCTGTGTGAAGTCCTAACTCAGTGTGTAGGCCTAACTCAGTGTGTAGGCCTAACTCAGTGTGAAGGCCTAACTCAGTGTGAAGTCCTAACTCAGTGTGAAGTACCACCTCGGTGTGAAGGCCTAAAGTTAAGCCTAACTCAGTGTGAAGAGCTAACTCAGCGTGAAGGACCTAAGTCATTGTGTTGTCCTAACCCAGTGTGTAGGCCTAACTCAGTGTGAAGAGTTAAAGTTAGGCCTAACTCATTGTGAAGTCCTAACTCAGTGTGAAGTCCTAACTCAGTGTGAAGTGCTGAAGTTAGGCCTAACTCAGTGTGAAGGCCTAACTCAGGGTGAAAGCCTAACTCAGGGTGTAGGCCTAACTCAGGGTGTAGGCCTAACTCAGTGTGAAGGCCTAACTCAGGGTGAAAGCCTAACTCAGGGTGTAGGCCTAACTCAGGGTGTAGGCCTAACTCAGTGTGAAGGACCTAACTCATTGTGTAGGCCTAACTCAGTGTGAAGGCCTAAAGTTAGGCCTAACTCAGTGTGAAGGCCGAAAATTATGTCTAATTCATTGTGTAGACCTAACTCAGCTTGAAGGCCTAACTCAGTGTGAAATACCACCTCGGTGTGAAGGCCTAAAGTTAAGCCTAGCTCAGTGTGAAGAGCTAAAGTTAGGCCTAACTCAGTGTGAAGTCCTAACTCAGTGTGAAGTGCTAAAGTTAGGCCTAACTCAGTGTGAAAGCCTAACTCAGGGTGTAGGCCTAACTCAGTGTGAAGGACCTAACTCATTGTGTAGGCCTAACTCAGTGTGAAGGCCTAAAGTTAGGCCTAACTCAGTGTGAAGGCCTAACTCAGAGTGAAGGACCTTAGTCATTGTGTTGTCCGAACTCATTGTGTAGGCCTAACCCAGTGTGAAGGCCTAACTCATTGTGAGGGCCTAACTCAGTGTGAAGGCCTAACTCAGCGTGAAGGCCTAACTCAGTGTGTAGGCCTAACTCAGTGTGTAGGCCTAACTCAGTGTGTAGGCCTAACTCAGTGTAAAAGCCTAAAGTTAGGCCTAACTCATTGTGTAGGCCTAACTCATTGTGTAGGCCTAACTCAGTGTGAAGGCCTAACTCTGTGTGAAGGCCTAACTCAGCGTGAAGGCCTAACTCTGTGTGAAGTCCTAACTCATTGTGTAGGCCTAACTCAGTGTGAAGACCCAAAATTAGGTCTAATTCATTGTGTAGACCTAACTCAGTGTGAAGGCCTAACTCAGTGTGAAGTACCACCTCGGTGTGAAGGCCTAAAGTTAAGCCTAACTCAGTGTGAAGTCCTAACTCAGTGTGAAGTACCACCTCGGTGTGAAGGCCTAAAGTTAAGCCTAACTCAGTGTGAAAAGCTAAAGTTAGGCCTAACTCAGTGTGAAGTCCTAACTCAGTGGAATGTCATTTTGGTAAAGCCCAAAAAAGCATTACACTTTTCACATCCTTTATAACGTATGCTCTCTTCAGGTGGACGAGTCCAACTGAGTCAGTTAAAGGGAGGTCTACAGATATGTGATGTGCAGATAAAGGTGGGAATGACCTGGTAGCCCTTCCAGGAAAATTTGACAGGAAGAGAGGAATGATTGGGCCCAAAAAAACACTGTCACTTCCTATAACAATTTGTGGGGAA
This sequence comes from Salmo trutta, assembly GCF_901001165.1. Classification (NCBI taxonomy): domain Eukaryota; kingdom Metazoa; phylum Chordata; class Actinopteri; order Salmoniformes; family Salmonidae; genus Salmo; species Salmo trutta. The sequence continues at coordinate 39,525,681 of NC_042979.1, forward strand.
CTCCATAAATAGTGAAGCAATTCTGCAGCCACTTGACATTGGTGGAAGAGGAAGAGGATCCAGGATCCTCCTTGAGAATGGGTATGGAGTCGGGAAAACTTAGCAAAATTCCCTTTAAAGCAAATTTCCCTACACAAGGAAGATTTGACATGATGTATAGCAAGTACAGGATTACTAAAAGCATAAAGGAGATTTGTTGGAAACTTATAGATTGTATCTTTAATGAAGAGCATGTTCTGAAAAGTGACCAATAATGCATCAGTGTGTGGAGTCAACTAATATTCTAGAGGTGAGAAAATGCCTCTTGAACTATCGTTTTAATTCCTCTACCATACACACAGTAAAGACTGTTGATAGATCTGACATTAGTGAAGCGTTTTTCATCATTAAAATAGCAGTGGAGGCCTTGGCTTCCACTGGCCCATTTTGAAATGTGGCCAGCTACGTAAATTCCCCAGAGCTGTGGTAGGCAGTGACGCTGTCAGTGGCCCTGGCAAGGGAGCTGGATTTGGCACAGTATGGGAAGCCATTATTTCTCCTTGGCTCAGATTGACAAGACAAGAGGTACATGCTAAAAACGACACTACTTTCTCTGCCCTGTCCACAAGAAGGGGAGGAGCCAGCGACAGGATGTGACTGTCACACAGCAAACGGGCTCCCCGTAATTTATTACAACGACTCAGCTCTTTTATTTTGAGATCTGTGGTGTAATGAGGCACCGCTATCATTGGGTAAATACCCCACCATGTTTAGACTAATATAGCCTCTGTGACCTGGGCTATCATCTGTATTCACAAGGATCATGCGTATGCCTCTTAAAATGATGGGTGATCAGTGGCAATTTTCATTTGTGCTCGTCGTATGCCACCTCAAAGGCGTGGAGAACAAACGGGGAGTGGAGGGTCACAGACATTCACTCTGAGAGCACATCCTAAATGGATAAGCTGGGGCCATTCATCTGAAATGTTACTTTTGGTCAATTATACATTTTTGGGCAAAGGGAAAGAAATAAAAACATTGAGGCCTTGGTCTCACAGTTGCATAAGTTTCATGTTTATTTAGTTTCAAGTCCTGACACATTCTATGCATGCTTTGAACACGTACTGCTCTGATAGCCACAGGTAGTCAAAGTTACAGTCAGGGCAGACACATGGACACAAAGTATATAAACCCATGATGGAGGTTAAAGCTACAATCCTTAGTTGCAACATACATTTTTGGACTCACAAATGAATGATATATATACCCCATTGATTCTTGAACATTTTTACTTGTAAACGCATCATGAGTTTAGTTCAATTGTCGTACCCCATCAGAACACAAAATAAAACGTAGCTTGTTTTGCTCCGATGTTTGTAAACAAAGAAAATATTTTTTTTATAAAAACACTATAGCCTCAAAACATGTCAAAAACGACAATGTTTATATCATGGGGTGGTCCGTCCTGGCATCCATAGCTCGGTCTATGAATTTGAGAGTGGTAACATTTCTCCAGGCCCATCCCTCAGCTTTTTACCAAAATAGAGGTGGGGTGACCCTTTGTTATTATTTCAAAGGATTGTAGCTTTAAGGAACAACATGTTACAGTAGAACATCACATCTCTTAACTTTTGAATTTCTCTGTCTGCAACTTTTTTACACCCAGAACACCAACATAAACAAACAAAGCATTGTTCCCCCTAAAACATTATGACACCTGATATCACTGCAATTCAAAAGCCTTTCTTTTGATTGATACATTCTATCAAAGAGAATGAGAAAATCGATGTTGACAAAAACGTATTGAAAATAAGCGAGATGTTGTTAGTCACCATTTCAATAAAGTGTACAATGGCTTTATGCATAAGACCCCAACAGTGTTCCCTCGAATAAAATAAAGTGTTGATTGTAACACAGCACAGCAGAGTAAAGAGTTATGAACGTAAATGTAATTGTTTGTGTCAGAGGAAAAGGTGTTGTGATGATCTGGCCCTATTATTTTTGGCACTTAGTGGTTAGGGACCTTTACCACTTAAATTGAGCAAGATTAAAAGGTACACACACAGGTCAACAAACATCTAACATGTCAACCATGAACCAAAGCGGAGCTTCCCTGTCAATTTTAATCCTGAGCTGCAGGATGCCCCTTGAAAACTGGGCACCACTGACAGATAGTGCCTGCCTATAGGCCAACACATTCATCGCAAACCATGCATCTCCAAGATGTCTACCTTGTTTCTGGTAAATGACTGGGACAGAATACTAGGTGTATCCCAAACCAGCTCCTCATCCCTACCAACTCACTTGGAGGACCCTCAATTGTCACGTGTTGCTGACGAAACGAGAGTAAAGAGGGGATCAATAAACCCATCAACTTTGGGACACTCGTGACGTGAATGCAGCCCCAAGGTCCGTCAGAGGGCAATATTATTTTTGACGTCGTTTGTCCTCTGACGTCCCAAGGTGATCTGCCCAGACGGTAATACACTTGTGTCCCCCCTTGACTAGAAACTACATAAAACATCCTCCGTTTAGGCTGCAAATGTGACGATTTCCTCCTAAACTAACTTTAATGGCGAGCAGCCCTAAAGTAAACTGGGAATATATGCGTACTGTCTTAATGAAACAATTTTCCTCTATCATGCTAGGTTGTTTGTATCATGCTTCATTGTTTATGAAAATGTATAACACTCCAAAATATACCGTAACCCTAAAGATCTTTATGTATTAAATGCATTTAAGTTATGGAGGCCTTGGCTTCCTCTGTCTGAAGGCTGCATGCAATGTCCGGAAGTAGCATCATGGTGGTAGAAAATTGTTCTTTATTAGGACAGTACACATATTTTCCCAGGTATTTTAGGGCTGCTCGCCATTAAAGCTAGTTAAGGAGGAAACCGATGCCTGTGCAGCATGAATGGAGGATGCTTTATGTAGCTGCTCATCGCGGGGTGACACGAGTGTATCACCGGTTGGGCTGACTGCATCGACACCTAGAGATAATAAGATGTCAGGAAGAACTACTAAGGGTAACTTGAACGATGCAATTCCAGATCTACATTTAAATAATAAAACGAGCATGAAATTCAAAATGATAAAATTCCTCGTTGTTTTACAATATAATAACCTCAATAACAGTCAAACATTTAATTTGGGAGATGTTTCATATTTTACGTGTCAAGCATCAGAAACAGACACAAACAAATGCACATATATAATTAGGAACACTTGTCCATTCTTTTGAATGAAAATGTGCTTACATATCGCAGTGCTTCAAGTTGGCGCCTACACCACTAGAGGGCGTAGTTCTTCCTGACGTCGTATTACCGCCAGGTGTCGACGCATTCAGCCCAGCCGGTGATAGACTCCTGTCCCCCTCCCCGGAAAGCACTTCCCTCTGGAGCCTGCAGCCTTTCTGGCTTGGTCGAAGTGACTATAGAAGGGTCTAATTAGCCCCAACACCCTTGATAATTTTCACTCCCTCAGCTTTGGGACACTTATGCATATGGCAGAGGCCCACGTGTATGTGCAAATGGCGGGTCAGGGGGGTGCGGTAAAGGGAGTGATTTGGGATTCAGCCACTGACTTAAAAAAATGACAAATCCTAGTCACCTTCACTTCAAACAATCAAATCTAATTGATATGCAAAACATTCTTGTAAAACAACAAAATACATTCCAAGTAAATGACAAATGTTAATAGTTGAATAAAAACAGACAAAAGCGGGACATTGAATAGATGTGATTAATTCATTTACGAATACGCATCAATTCCCAGTTTGTTCAAAGACGTGTGTATCCAAGAGGTTGACAGAATGGCTACGATAGAGGCACTTCTAGGCCTCGTCAAAATGCCACAACTGGCTCTGACTGAGGACCTATAGCAAAACCATCAACTCTGGCACAGTTCCTTCACTTAAATCATTGTCTGGTGCAAATATGTAAACATTCAATAGATATAACACATATATTCAGTTCGATTTGGAATGTTTTGAAGGGGAGGGGTGCAGTCCGTGGACTTGACTGCCAGTTTTCCCTTACAACAACATTTATTTCCTTACAGTACAGTTCTGATGTAACACTTCTAATTGATTGAGTCTGGTCAATGCTGCACTTTGCTCAAAACACAGTGTCCTTTTTTGCCTTGTTTGTAACACACCTGAGAATACAAGTGAATATGAATCTAACCAGTCACAGAGCCTTACATCAATTCAGAACCCAACTTGTGTCCTTATTAGTCCATTAAAATCGTATTCTATTCCATAAAGTCCAAACCCACACAAATACAACTCCCCTACAGAAAAAAAGACCCCAAAGACAAGACGTCCCCCAAAACCTACAACTACTAATTCTAAACGCGCAATTCAACAAAGTGATCCTGAGTATCTTCTGAGTGCAGTACACCAAACTTCCGCCTTACCCTGTTTAGAACTCAACTTCTCGCGAACTCGAGTGAGAAAATATCACAGAAAACATTAACTGGCAGCTGCAACATTTTTGTTGACGCACATGCAGACATAACAATAACAATAACAGGTCACAGGTGGGATTTTGCTTTGAACATGTCTCTTGAAAGAGTAGAGTGCACAACAACAATACTCTTGAACTATGGCTGAGCTTGCCACTATTGGGCAGCATTTCCCATCTATTTAAAAAAACACACCCTGGGTTTTCAACAGTGTGCATATTGCACTTCTCATCCTCCCAGGCATCTGGAGTAACTGGTTCATCTCAGGAGGTCGTCGACTGGGACAGGATCACTTTACTGGCCTATCATCACCAATCCCAGAGTGATCCTTCAGTTAATTCATTGATTGATCAAGAAATGCCAACAAATGCCATCTTCAATTGGAAAATCTTTCAACTGTAGTTGGAAACTTCCACATACTTATATACCATTAGCCTTAAAAATACCCGTATCAATTTTCACAACATTTAATTTCTACTCGCTGAAAGGCTTGAGGAGAAATGTAAATGAAAAAGAGGCTTGAATTTGCAGCCACTTTATGTTGACATTACTAGTGATGGGAAACAAGGCATCAGTGATGCAGCTTGGGACATCTCATCTGTCACTATTGGCAGACGTGTTTGAGTAGATCTACCAATACCACTTGAGAAACCACACCACCCCCACCATGATAAATGTAACTAATCTTAAAAGCTAAATGTATAGCATGTAGTATATATTAAAACTAAATTCAACTACACTTAGTAACTGAGTGTATCTTTAGAGACCTTTGGTAACAATCATTAACGCTACATAGATTTTTAAACACATTGGGGAAGTATCTCTCATGTACTTTACTGTAGCTGAGGATAGTACAAACATACCAAAGACTGCTGAAGTTATCTTTTCACTGACACAGGCATATGTCCACTGAAAACACAACAAATACTTCCTGAGGTAGTCTTTCAGTTACAATAGCGTTTTCTAGTGGATCCCTAAACAAAACAAACTTCCTGGAAATCTATACGAAAAATAGCTACCATGTTAACACTTCACATACTTGTAAACTGCACTTACACGTCTGAACAATGCATTGGTTGTGCATTTCTTGTTGCAGAGGCGTGTGCTCTGCGTAGATGAGAATACATTCAGATCTGTCGTGTAATAAATACATTTAGAAAAACAATTATGTCACATTCTGTCACATTCACAAAAGAAAGAAGGGGGTCCCCCCCTCCTTCAGGTGAACGGTGGGTTTTGAGAGGCGTGGCTCAGTTGCCGGGGATGAGGCCTGTTGTCAGGCAGGTGGTGGTGCCTGCTTGGAGGGTGTTGGGGCTGAACTTGCAGGAGTGTAGGACGGCCTTAAACAGCAGGGGGAGCTGTTCCAACGGAACGTTCACCAGCTTCCCTGGAAGGGCCGACCATTTACATTACATTTTACACATTAGTCATTTAGCAGACGCTCTTAACCAGAGCGATTTACAGTAGTGAGTGCATACATTTTCCATACAATTTGTTTTATTTTTGTACTGTACCATTAAAGACAGTAAGCACAGAAAACAACAACCTCTCTTAATCCCCATCTATCCCCCAAACAAATCCAATGGACATTGACGTGCACAGTATTCACAACCACAGATCTATTACAGTACATTATTTACCATACATTGGGGTGTATAATGTTTTCCCTTGATGCCATCCTAAAATAGGATAGGATGAACTTTAACCTTAGACACATTGTGCTGTATACAAAAATAAACACTGCACATAACATAGTACACACATTGCACATTACCCATGTCATACACGTTTCGTATAGCCATATGCATAATACATATTGCACACCTTACAATGAAAATGGCTATCAGTCGGAGCTGAAAAGGGTTTGCATTATAAGGTGACAATTGAATGAACTGTATGTACTCACCGGCAATGTGGCGGATCTCAGGGAGGCACATCATGATCTCAGGGAAGCGTTTGGGCTGGTGAGGGTACTTGTACTCAGCTAGGTCCTGGCACACGTACCAGTAGCGCTTGTTCAGCTTCTCCAGCTGAGAAACGTTGGTAAGCCCTCGGATATCTGCACAGAAGAGAGGGTTACGGATTACGATGATGACTAATACAGACGTCCCTTTAAAACAATATAGTTGTGCTGCCTTCATTGCCAGGACTTGGTTTAATAAAATATGAATTAAATAGATACACACACACAATAATATTCACAGTACCTACTGACATTTCGGATTATATTTCATAGGTTACATTTTTTATCAGTGTAAAAACTTGCCCAGCAGCCATTGTATCATCCCAGCCTTTTTTGTAATTTCCAACATATTTTAAAAAGTATGTAGAATTGACAGAGTAATACCTTGGGTGAGGAAGTTGATGGCTTTCATACAGGCATACTCCTCATTGCTAACCTTCAGCTGATTAAATTTGCGGAACAGGTATATCAGTCTCTCCATCACATCCATTCCATCTTCACTAAACCTGGCAGATGAGAGATAATCAATTAAAATAATTTGAAAGAAAGGCTTAAGTTGCATTTAAAATACTTAATGAATGATGTATCCCAGGACCGATATCCCTCAACCAGATTAAGCTTCAGGCGAGGCTTAATCTGGCTCTGGGAAACCACCCTTCCTAATATTCTCCCAAAAAGGCCAAATTTGAGCCAAGGCTATGGCAATGGAACCCCAGATCCATGTTACCAGACTCAAAAACCTGGAGACCTAAGATCCCGGGGCTTCTCTTACCCTTGCAGCTCGTAGTCAGAGGGCGAGTACTTGGTGGTGACGTTGGCCAGGTCCCCAAACATCTGGCCGCTGTAGATGGTGAGGCTGGAGAGCAGGATGAGCTCCTGCCAAGTAGCACTGAGCAGCAGGGTGTAGTCCTCGATGGACAGCTCGCAGAAGAAGGGCAGCCGCTTGATCCAGGAGATCTGCCGAAACAGTAGCTCGTCTGCCAGCCGACAGAGCAAGGCAAACAGCTCCCCCTGGGTCACCCTGTACCTGGGGGACACATGGCAGACAGGGAGTTGTGAAGGTTAGGCATGACACACTTTCTTCACACTCTAGAACCAAAGATAAAGAATAAAAAGAGTGATTGATAGAACATTTTTAGGAAAGATCAGACAAAACAAGACATCTGGCGTCAAGACCCCAAACCTTAAAAGTCTACCAAAAGAAAACGCAGCACGTCGAAAGCACAGTTCCCGACACAGATGTGTACACCGTGGGAACTCACCCATCTTCTATGAGCATGGGGGTCCCCAGGGGGGCCAGGTCCTCAGCTGCCACCAGTTGGGAGACGAGGGTCTGTGATTGGGAGTGCAGGCTGCGGGCCAGGGTGGGCCTAAGGACTGACTGGGCATAACCAAAAAGGTGCGGCAGGAACTGGTAGTGTGAGGACACGGGCGTGCCCACATACTGGTCCCGGTAGGTAGCAGTGTAGCCATTCATTTCCAGGGACCTGCTGCAAAGACACAAGCCAGGAAACCATTACAGGAGTAAAGAACTGCTCTACTATAAATACTTATTACACTGTGCTTACAGAAATAATTACACAAGAATAATGGCACCATAATGTGAAGTGTGACAGATTTTTCTACCAAATGTATATTTTTCTGGGCACAGGCAAGCATGAAAAAATCATGATAGAACTCCACGCTTTATCATGGAGACAGCGCCAGAGAGGACTGGGTTGCAGACAGAGAGCATCGACCCTGAGACAACCATGTTAAGGACAGTATTTATCATTGTGGAATGGCAAGACTTCAGCAAAAGCAGAGGAATGAAAACTGTGTCTGCTGTTTCCGCGGCAACAAACCCAGGGAGAATCCAGTTGTGAGGAGCTTCAAATTCTCCCATAAATGTGCTTAGGAGTGAAATGTGGGTGACCTTACATTTTAACATGAGAGGAACCTTCACTCAATCGCATAACAACAAAATTCAAAAAATAACATTACTGGTACTGGTTGGCATGCAATGGAAAATTCAAAAGGTGTCACGAAGCTGAGGGGACAAACTAAAATGTATCCGCATCCGTTCATAGGACATACGACTGCCAGATATAGGTCATTTTATTCAGAAATGAATTTAAAGATATTACATTTGGCCACAAAATTTGACACACTTCACTCCTGGGGGAAGTCATAGTTACTCAGTCAGTGGTGTTTCTCGGTCAGTGCGCCGACCTTTAACTTTTGAGGTAATGGTCTGTACCCCTACAGCAACAGCTCACCTGGACGACAGGGTGGAGACCGGCGAGGGTTGGTTGCCCTCGGAGACACCATTGTCGGGGGAACTGTGGTCGCTGTCGCCGTTGTTTCCCCAGGTGTGCTCTGGCAAACCAGCATCCTCCTTGAACTCCTGGCCTGTCATAATGCGCTCCATTTCTTCATTCGAAATCTATAGCAGAGAAGCGAGGGAAAAAAGGAGGGAGGGCAACAAGGAAGGAGGTAAGAGAAGAGAAAGCCTCTGTTCATTTTCTCTTGTCATTCAGAATGTCATAGGGTTATTGATTCAGGTGCATTAGTCCCTGTACAAACAAAAGCCTGTTTGTCTAACGATTAGAAAAATGTTATACATTGGTCATTGTTAAGTTTTTTTAATTCAGCTATGTAGCATACTAAACCCTGCTCATGAGAAATGACAAAGGTTTCATAGAAATATTTTAAGAATGTTCCCGAGACGGTGGCGGGCAGCTTCTCTTTCACATATTGTCAGTATACCCGTGAACAGTGGAATCAATGTGTGGCTATGAGTGGATTTAAGAAGGCAGGAGCTTCTTAGATTGGAGAACAAAACAAGCACCCACGGACATATCTCGCACTCGCTCTTGCACTCTTTGCCTCGGGAAGCGGGTGAACTTTTTCTCCGCCGCACAAGCGGTGCCTTCCCATTATCTGTGTTTGAAAGGCATGTGATTACTCCGTTGCAGCGCTATGGTTCACATCTGAGCAGAAGGGTGATTTAAGCCTAATGAGTTAACCCTATCTGCAATAATGAGGGAAAGACTTGACTGTCTCGCAGGGCCTCAATCCAGCTTTGGAGCAAGGACACCGATATTGAGGATATCGCTGGAATCAACTGAATGATTTTGCTCCTTGAAAGATACTAGGCAGAGAATGTTATCTAAAACCATTCTGCAGATATTTAACAGGCAAAAAAACCCTAAAAAAACGAGGTATTTCAAGTATTGCAAAATATCATGCAGGTACAGTAGTCTAGTAAAGACTGACTTTTGCTGCCATTATTGTGTGGTTTTGAACATTTTGAGATGACAATAAGAATAAAGTTGGTGAAAACTACAAAAATGTAGTTTAATATGTTTAATTGTTGGCTATTGTGACTTGTTGTGAATCAGTAAGGTATACTGATTCACAACAAGTCACAATAGCCAACAATTAAACATATTAAACTACATTTTTGACCTTTTAAAACATTTGAAAATGCAAGCTACTGTTAAAATGGTCTGGTTTTCACCATCAATGGAACATGAATCAAATCTCATCAATCAATCTTTGCGTTCGGCTACTCAGCTGCTTTCAGGGGCTTCTCTTTAAAAGTACACCTGGAAAATAGCCTTTTTTTTGTTGAGTCTCAAAACGTTTTAGCAGTTTTGAGTTTTTGTAGCTTTTTGTAGCTGAACATTTAAAGGCTGAAATGGATGGAACATAAAATAAATAAATAGTCTGAAAATAATAGATTTGTTTTAAAATGAAAGCACTTCAAGTCCATGTCGTACACGAACGTGGGCTCTGAATCAATTGGAGAGAGAATCATGTCCCTTTTGGAGTTGTATTGCCTGTAATGTGAGAAATCTATTATCTGAATACGCTTTACAAACAGAATGATGAAAGTTTCTTCTATTGAGGTTGGTTGCTTTGTAAAAAACAGTCTCACACTGGGAGGAACCACAGGAGGTTGGTGGCACCTTAATTGGGGAGAACGGGCTCGTGGTAATGAACGTGGTGGAATGGTATCAAACACATGGTTTCCAGGTGTTTGATGCCATTCCATTTGCGCCGTTCCGGTCATTATTATGAGCTGTCCTCCCCTCAGCAGCCTTCACTGGGAGGAACATAGAAAACACTAACACCACAGTGCACAACCGAAGTCATTGAGGGCACTCTTTTTGAAACCGAGAGAAAAAGGGAGGGACTACTTGAACTTGTCCAATAAGAACACAGATTTCTTGTTTTCTTTTGCTTAACCTCTCTAGGGTATGTGGGACGAAATCGTCCCACCTAGTCAACAGCCAGTGGAATCGAGTGGCGCGATATTCAAATACCTTAGAAATGCTATTACTTCAATTTCTCAAACATATGACTATTTTACACCATTTTAAAGACAAGACTCTCGTTAATCTAACCACATTGTCCGATTTCAAAAAGGCTTTACAACGAAAGCAAAACATTAGATTATGTCAGGAGAGTACCCAGCCAGAAATAATCACACACCCATTTTTCAAGCTAGCATATAATGTCACAAAAACCAAAGCCACAGCTAAATGCAGCACTAACCTTTGATGATCTTCATCAGATGACACTCCTAGGACATTATGTTATACAATACATGCATGTTTTGTTCAATCAAGTTCATATTTATATAAAAAAACAGCTTTTTACATTAGCATGTGACGTTCAGAACTAGCAAACATACCGAAAACTTCCAGTGAATTTACTAAATTACTCACGATAAACGTTCACAAAAAACAATTATTTTAAGAATTATAGATACAGAACTCCTTTATGCAATCGCGGTGTCAGATTTTAAAATAGCTTTTCGGCAAAAGCACATTTTGCAATATTCTGAGTAGATAGCTCGCCATCACGGGCTAGCTAATTTGACACCCACCAAGTCTGGCACTCACCAAACTCAGATTTACTATAAGAAAAATTGGATTACCTTTGCTGTTCTTCGTCAGAATGCCCTCCCAGGACTTCTACTTCATCCACAAATGTTGTTTTGGTTCAAAATAATCCATAGTTATGTTCAAATATCCTCTGTTTTGTTCTTGCGTTCAAGACACTATCCGAACGGTGACGCGCGGACGCGTATCGTGACAAAAAAATTCAAAATATTCCATTACCGTACTTCGAAGCATGTCAAACGCTGTTTAAAATCAATTTTTATGCGATTTTTCTCGTAAAATAGCAATAATATTCTGACCGGGAGACGTCTTTTTCGTTCAAAGACTGAAAATGTAAAATGACCTCTTCACGTGCACACGCGCACCCGTCTCATTGTTCTCAGATCGACCACTATCCAAATGCGCTACTGTTTTTCAGGCAGGGGCTGCAAAGTCATCATTCAACGTTCTGGCGCCTTCTGAGAGCCTTAGAAAGTGTCACGTTACAGCAGAGATCCTCTGTTTTCGATAAAGAGAGTATAGAAGGCCAAGAAATGGTCAGAGAGGGCACTTCCTGTACAGAATCTTCTCAGGTTTTGGCCTGCCATATGAGTTCTGTTATACTCACAGACACCATTCAAACAGTTTTAGAAACTTTAGGTTGTTTTCTATCCAAATCAAACAATTATATGCATATTCTAGTTTCTGGGCAGTAGTAATAACCAGATTAAATCGGGTACGTTTTTTATCCGGATGTGAAAATACTGCCCCCTACCCTAGAGAGGTTAACATTTTACTACGGCGTGACGTGTGACTTACTAAACACATCCCTGGTTTCGTTAATGCCCTTGGCACTTATTTGATCAGTTTATAATGCCATTAATTGGACAGAGAGAAACTGTATTAAACTGGAAAAATGTAATCCAGCAGGCCCTCGAGTCAAACGATATATGGGTAGGGACAGAGGTAAAAGACCTAAGACTGGACCAGAACGGAAACAGTAATAAATTGTGACATACCTCGACAGGTCCAATGCTCTTATTCCTTCCCCCTGGCATTCCATCCTCTCTGATTGCTGTGGAAAGACACACAGACAGAACTTAGAAAGCCCATTCTGAAAAACTGGAAATGCATTTCACAACTTCCATAACCATTTTAAAATAGACTAGTTGAAAGAAAAGAGATGGTGACAGGAGGGTTGGAGTTGGGTTCAGCAACTCAACATAGGATGACAACGTTTTTTTACTGTTGAGGGAGACATGTGGAAGGCTGTGGAATCTGAGCTGTGAGGTTTGTGGAAGGGACCTGGCACCCTCTCATGGTGAGAAAAGGCATCAGCGTTTTAACTGGTCTGAACTGGATTAAGCAGAAATAGAAGGATACTCTAAAGAGCATATGATTGACATCAATACTTAAAAAGAAAGTCTCTAGAATGTAAAGGAACTGAATAGATAGTAGAGAAATTGAGTTGCGTGATGAATTAACAGTTGAATGGCGTGTGTGTGTGTACATGTGTCTTAACATTTGAATTAACAGTTGAATGGTGTGTGTGTGTGTACATGTGTCTTAACATTTGAATTAACAGTTGAATGGTGTGTGTGTGTGTGTGTGTGTGTGTGTGTGTGTGTGTGTGTACATGTGTCTTAACATTTGAATTAACAGTTGAATGGTGTGTGTGTGTGTGTGTGTGTGTCTTAACACTTGACTTTGAAAAACATAGAACACAGAAGCCCTCTCTTCTCCTCTGTTCTGTCTTTCTATTTCTCCGTCTTTCTGTTGCCCTCCTCCCTACATTGTTTATAGTGTCACACAAACACATGTCTAACTGACTACTTCCAGGTGACAGACAGGGTCAAGGAGCAGGTTTCAACCTGTTCTTCCAGTCACTCGCATACATAAGGCTGCAAACGCTTAGTGATGTAGATGTGGTGGCCACTGGTCAGGCTTTGTGGATATAACTAAGGTCCTTATCACTATTCCTATTGTGTGTAATGGAGCATTGGTGGGTGTGTTCTCAGAGGCTGCCACTGGGAGGCAGTGGAGGCACACTCTCGAGCTCAGACCACTAAGCATTTTGCACGTGGAATGCTGCAGTTGTTTGCCACTGTTATGCCGACCAGCCATGCTATTGGTTCAAATTCATTCTTTGGGGAATTAATGGGGAACCATTCCTTCGTGGAAGTGCACACTCTAAAGAGAATAGCTACGAGGGGGGTGCACTACGAGGATGGTGTACCACAAGGGGGTGGACTTGCTACCCGTCACCCCTCATCAAATAAACCCATTAGTTTACGGTTAGACCAACAAAAAATGACATATCTGTGTACTTCAAGGTCATAGACACATATCTGGCAGTGACTACACATTAGCTGGATTATCTGCATATTGCTTAAGGTGCTTCACCATGCTTGGAAGTGTACACCTACTGGTCTTACAAATCAGATAACGCTTGTCGTTTCTCACCGTCCAATTCCTCCAGCCTCTGCCTGGGGGCCATTGATTAACCAGCTGTTTCAGGCCTCCCTCGTACTCCCTCCTTTCCTTCTCCACTTAGGTGTGGCAAATCGAAAGGCGATATTTATCAATGACTTTGCATATCGAGACATCAAAGCAAAGGATTTCTCCTCCTCTTCTCGGGTTTCGGCACTTTCTTATCTTTTGGAATATGGAGGATCAGAGAGTGTAAGTAGAGGTAGAACATGGAACGGGAGAGAGCACTCGTGTTTCCCCAGGGGGCTTATCGGAATGGGAAAGTAAGTTGTTTCATGGCGTGGGTGAAATTGTGATTCGGGACAGCGGTGTGTCATATATCTTCTCTGCTGCCCCATTATTATAATTTGTTTTACCTTTATTTAACTAGGCAAGTCAGTTAAGAACAAATTCTTATTTACTGTGACGGCCTACCCCGGCCAAACCCTAACCCGGACGACGCTGTCATATTAATGCAGTATCACACTAACTGATGGCTAATGATACCAGTGACTTTCTTCAGTGTCCTCTGGATGAAGAATGGAATGCAGGTGTATGGTTCATTCTCTTTAAATAATATGCTCTTTTAGCAGACATTTATCCAAAGCGACTTACGGTTAAATCAAATATTCAGTACATGTGGCCCATATGGAAATCAAACCCACAAGCCCGGTGTTTTAAGCACCATGCTCCAACTAACTGAACCATCACAACTGCTTGAAAATTTGAATGAAAATCTGCCTTGTTTAATCTTTTTGGGAGCATTGACATTATCTAAACAGTAAGTGTATCATAAAAATGTAGAGCGCCGTAACAATCAAAATATATATAAATATGAGAGAGAGAGAGAGAGAGAGAGAGAGAGAGAGAGAGAGAGAGAGAGAGAGAGAGAGAGATGACAAGCAGTGTCTAAGTTACAGGGGAGATAAGACAGTAGGGTGAAGCAAGATGGGGTCACAGGGGTCCAGATCCATCCAATCACCCAAATAGACTCTGACCAGAACTGACAACAACGGCTCTACCAGAATGCATTGGGGCTAGATCTATCAGAGGTAACTGCCAACCTTAATCATCGTCATCATCATCCTCTCCACCCCTCCAATCTTCCCTCTTTGAGAAGGTATCCAGTGTCATATTCATTAGTGCACACGGAAGGGAACACGAAAAGATTGTTTCTTATTGGAGAAAGTCAGGTCATCTCGCTGTGTTTCAGTCTGTTTTCTTTAGTTTAGTGCCTAATGAACAGGACCCAGGTGTAATCTCCATGTGAGGTCCAATTCCAAACTCCTCTCCTCCCTGTTGTTACCTCTCTGTATCTGTCTCTCTCCATTTACCTCTACCTCTCCGTCGATCTCTTTATCTTAATCTCTCTGTGGTTTTGGGGCCTGTCACTCATCGATACTGGCACGCTGTCTTTCTCTTTGGCGTTTGATGAGGAGAATGTTTCGCGAAGGCTACAGCTGCTCCCTGCACAGCAGCTGTAGCCCTCGGCCGTTTGAACTACAGCTGACAGAGCGCTACATGGGATAAGGATAAAGCCCTCAGGATGTGGGGCTAAACACTCATTTGAGAGGGATTTGTGCTGAAAGATGTTCAATGCGGTATATTCACTGCAGAAGCAGAGTGGTTCTGGAGGTAGTTGGAATTGGAGTCATAACTCAGAAGTTATGAGCGATACTTCGATGACAGTCACAGTGATAATAAGTATGAATACTGTACAACCTTAGCAGAGGTCAGCTAGTTTAAACTAGCTTAGCACCATATAGCGATTTCACCTTTCCTGAAACCTTCAGTAACTTTCGGCCATTTTTCTACTCTTCCACACGTACCTTTGCGGTTCATGCCCATCTGTAGGCACTTGAGCAGGCGGCAGTACTGGCAGCGGTTGCGTTGCTTGCGCGACATCTCACAGTTTTTGTCACGGCTGCAGCGGTAGACGCGCTTGTTGCAGATGCTGCGCTTGAAGAAGCCCTTGCAGCCCTCGCAGGAGATGATGCCATAGTGCAGGCCCGTCGCACGGTCGCCACAGATGAGGCACAAGCGCGGGTCAGCCTGATCATCTGAGAGACAGAAAAGACCAAAAGAGAGCAAAGAAGAAAAGGAAAGGAAATAGATTAAAAAAGGATGAAAGAAAGAAAAAAAGGAGAGATATAGAACATAAGGGGGGAAGATTTATTCACAGTTCCGTATCAGTCATACATAATGTCAATTATGTAAATGCAAGAAGGCCAATCATTCACTCCATGGGATCACTGCCACATCCCCAATCTTGTACTGAGCAAATAAAGTTACATATCTTAGAGACATGAATGTATAGTCATTACAGTCCAAAGCCCTCTTGGTGATTGCTCATCCATATATTGTTATTCCATTCCTTTACTTAGATTTGTGTGTATTAGTTAGTTGTTGTGGAATTGTTAGATTACTTGTTAGATATTACTGCACTGTCGGAACTAGAAGCACAAGTATTTCGCTACACTCGCAATTACATTTGCTAACCATGTGTATGTGACCAATAACATTTGATGACTACCATTGTTCTTGCAAGACTGTTTCTTGAACATAAACCAAAATGTCAAAAACCTACAGTTCAAATAAATGGTCTGAGTATTTGCATCCCTTAGTGCAGTTTAAAAAATAAATAAAAAAAATGTAAAAGAAACGTTAAAACCACCTTTTAATTTCTCTCATTATAGTGAGTAGGACATTCCTAATTCTGTCCCTGCCACACCAGCACAACATCTCCCCTCTCTGCACATGCTCTCCCTCGCACATCCTCCATTTTGTGTCAGCCGTATGTAGCAGAATGGCTGCGAGCGCTGGGAGCTGTCATGTCAGATAGGGCGACCGCAGCCGTCCAGAGCCTCCTGCGTACCGACAGAATCAGCCAGAGAGGCCGCTTGAGCGCCATGCCGCCTGGCATCTGATCTCACCATGCCCATGGACTTGGGTTGTTATGCGACGGAACATGAGGCATGAGTGAGGAGGATAGGTATGAGGAACAAAGCAGACTGGACCAGAGCAGACCGGACCAGACCAGAGCAGACCAGACCAGAGCAGACCAGACCAGAGCAGACCAGACCAGAGCAGAGCAGAGCAGACCAGACCAGAGCAGACCAGACCAGACCAGAGCAGACCAGACCAGACCAGAGCAGACCGGACCAGACCAGTTGTTTCATACAGGTACAAGTTACTGCTGACCTAAAAAATATTTAAGATATCTTCTATAATGTTTCTCAGCTCCCTCCTTTTCCCTACCACACAATACAAGATGTCTGTTTGAGCGTAGGGCAACCATTTTGAGTTTCCCCAGCCCAGGACCACTGAAGGCTTTATTCATGCACACACACGTATGCTGAGGGCCTGTGATTCCCACTGTGCTAAAATACATGCGGCCACACTCATCATGCAAATAGGAGCTGGTTAGCATGTTAGGCGAGGGGCGGAGGGGGTTTGGTGGAGGGTGAGGGGCGGAGATGTGTTTGGTGGAGGGTGAGGGGCGGAGGGGGTTTGGTGGAGGGTGAGGGGCGGAGGGGGTTTGGTGGAGGGCGATGGGCGGAGATGGGTTTGGTGGAGGGTGAGGGGAGGAGGGCGAGGGGGTTTGGTGGAGGGCGAGGGGAGGAGGGCGAGGGGGTTTGGTGGAGGGCGAGGGACGGAGATGGGTTTGGTGGAGGGTGAGGGGAGGAGGGCGAGGGGGTTTGGTGGAGGGCGAGGGACGGAGATGGGTTTGGTGGAGGGTGAGGGGCGGAGGGTGAGGGGCAGAGGGCGAGGGGGGTTTGGTGGAGGGCGAGGGGCGGAGAGGGTTTGGTGGAGGGCGAGGGGCGGAGAGGGTTTGGTGGAGGGCGAGGGGCGGAGAGGGTTTGGTGGAGGGGCGGAGAGGGTTTGGTGGAGGGCGAGGGGCGGAGAGGGTTTGGTGGAGGGCGAGGGGCGGAGAGGGTTTGGTGGAGGGGCGGAGAGGGTTTGGTGGAGGGCGAGGGGTGGAGAGGGTTTGGTGGAGGGCGAGGGGTGGAGGGGGTTTGGTGGAGGTCATGAGGAGAGTAAATGGGGAACACATGCAAGGTATGGTTTTTGTGTGTACATTTGCATTTTAGTAATTTAGCAGATGCTCTTATCCAGAGCGACTTACAGTAGTGAGTGCATACATTTTTCATACTGGTCTCCCGTGTGTAGAAATGAGGTAAGGAGGATTTGGAGAGGAAGTAGGAGCGGGAATGAATTGTACGGATGAGCGCGCATGTTAAAATAGAAGCTTGGTCGAGACAAACATTTATTTAATTTTTTTGTGGGTAGATTAGATGTAATATTGCAGATAGATTGCGTCTTCCATCAATGTAATTGTCTGCATCATTTCCAATCCTCCATATATTTTTTGGTAAATATATACACTACCGTTCAAAAGTTTGGGGTCACTTACAAATGTCCTTGTTTTTGAAAGAAAGGCACATTTTTTGTCCGTTAAAATAAAATTGATCAGAAATACAGTGTAGACATTGTTAATGTTGTAAATGACTATTGCAGCTGGAAATGGCAGATTTTTTAATGGAATATCTACATAGGCGTACAGAGGCCCATTATCAGCAACCATCACTCCTGTGTTCCAATGGCATGTTGTGTTAGCTAATCCAAGTTTATCATTTTAGAAGGCTAATTGATCATTAGAAAACCCTTTTGCAATTATGTTAGCACAGCTGAAAACTGTTATTCTGATTTAAAGAAGCAATAAAACTGTTTTGTTTTAGACTAGTTGAGTTTTTGGAGCATCAGCATTTGGGTTCGATTACAGGCTCAAAATGGCCAGAAACAAAGACCTTTCTTTTGAAACTCATCAGTCTATTCTTGTTCTGAGAAATGAAGGCTATTCCAATGCGAGAAATTGCCAATAAACTGAATATCTGGTACAACGCTGTGTAGTACTCCCTTCACAGTGTGTGTGTGTGTGTATGTATGTGTGTATGTATATATATGTATATATATATATATATATTTTCCCCTAACCCTACCACCCCTCCCCAAATTGGAGTAAAGTAATGGACAACACCACTTAGACTTCTACTTCCAGCTTATACATACTATATAAAACATTTTGTCTCAACTGTTAACGAACTTAAGCTACACTACCTCGCAAAGACCTCCAAACAGGGTTCTTCACAGAAGGGGTCTCAAACTCAGTATTTGCATCTGTCACAGACCCCCCCACTAAGATTTAAATCCGACACTTTTGGATAAATGGCCTAAGGATAAGTTGTTTGTAACTGGTATCCTGTTGATAGTAAGTCTTTGCTATCTTTCTGGGACCACCAAGTGAGTCAAGTTCCTTGGGAGTTTGAACCCCTACCCTCTATGTGTATTGGCATCCTACGGGGCACTGGCAGTGCCAAACTCTGTTGGAGTTTTTCAGAGCGAGCATGAGTCCCTCCAACCAGGTCAAAACCACTTCAGTACCATCATCCACCCAGATAGAATGGTTTGAGCCTGAAATCGCTTGACATTTCTCCCTATCAGGATATCTGAGAGAAAAACCATAATATGACACTTAAAAGTTCCTGAAAATCAGCTGTGAAGGATTTCATATCGGAGTAATTTCTCAATTATAGTTCCCACTGCTTTAGTAATGGGATGAGGTACATTGACAAGCATTTACAAGATGCTAGGGACAAGTAAACACATTGGCCTCGATTTACTAGCTACAGCAATGGAGATGACCAAACAATGTATTGTATAGCAATGTTACTTTGATTTCGGGTCTATTTTTAGACACCGGCAACAAAGTATTGATATTCATTCGCCAATAAACAAGCTCCATTGTAAGTCTGAAAATGGGCCATTTTCCTTTTCAGCGCCTGTTTGTGATAATCTCCTCTAGTCTTCTAAATAAGGGGTGATTTAGCTGCAGTGCGCATCATCATTGGCAATCTCCACTCACCAAATAGGCTGTGTGTCTGTATATGTGTGTGTGTGTGTGTGTGCGCGTGTGTTTGTGCATGCACCTGTGTTTGTGTGCATATACTGCTCTCCATTCACAATCAGCTTCAACACTTAACCCTTTTTGTTGCTATCTGTAGCTAATACCCAGCTGTGGATCTCCATTTTACAGTACTGTATGTACAAGCGGAGGAGAAGCAGGTTGAGAGAATATAAAAAAGACAGGAAAGATAGTGTGTTAGTTGGCTTCAAGTGTCAGTCGACTTATATTAGAGATCTCACTGAGCTGTGTGAACTACAGTATGTGTGAAGTGTGTGTGAGTCTGTCTGTGTGTTTGTGCCGCACATATCATATAAACTGAGAGGAGCGGTTCACACTCTTTAGGATGAGAGGGGAAGCCCATTGCGGAGAAAATAGAAGCGCTTGTAAAATCTTAAATTGCATAATCCCCCAACCTTCCTCCACCGTCTAAATCCTCTGAGCACGGCTGGGGAATTAAGCACAGGCCTTCTGCCCCTTTCTTCTCTGCCGGCACATCAAGCTGGCAGGAGAATTAGCTCTGTCAAAAATCTACCACAGTACCAACCCCCAAAACACACACACATGTGAACTCATGTACAGTACCAATCAAAAGTTTGGACACACCTACTCATTCAAGGGTTTTTCTTTATTTTTACTATTTTCTACATTGTAGAATAGTAGTGAACACATCAAAACTATGAAATAGTAACCAAAAGAGTGTTAAACAAATCAAAATATGTTTTAGATTTTTGATTCTTCAAAGTATCCACCCTTTGCCTTGATGATGGCTTTGCACACTCTTGGCATTCTCTCAACCAGCTTCACCTGGAATGCTTTTCTAACAGTCTTGGAGTTCCCACATATGCTGAGCACTTGTTGGCTGCTTTTCCTTCCCTCTGCGGTCCAATTCATCCCAAACCATTTCAAATTGGGTTGAGGTCGGGTGATTGTGGAGGCCAGGTCATCTGATGCAGCACTCTTGGTCAAATATCTCTTACACAGCCTGAAGGTGTGTTGGGTCATTGTCCTGTTGAAAACCAAATTATAGTTCCCCTAAGCGCAAACCAGATGGGATGGCGGATCGCTGTAGAATGCCGTGTTAGCCATGCTGGTTAAGTGTGCCTTGAATTCTAAATAAAATCACAGACAGTGTCACCAGCAAAGCACCCCCACACCACCTCCTCCATGCTTCACAGTGGGAACCACACATGTAGTGATCCTCCGTTCACCTACTCTGCGTCTCACAAAGGCACGGCGGTTGGAACCAAAAATCTCAAAGTTGGACTCATCAGACCAAAGGACAGATTTCCACCGGTCTAATGCTCATTGCTCGTGTTTCTTGGCCCAAGCAAGTCTCTTCTTCTTATTGGTGTCCTTTGGTAGTGGCTTCTTTGCAGATATTCAACCATGAAGGCCTGATTCACAAAGTTTCCTCTGAACAGTTGATATTGAGATGTGTCTGTTACTTGAACTCCGAAGCATTTATTTGGGCTGCAATTTCTGAGGCTGGTAACTCTAATGAACGAAAGACAGAAATGGTGAAAGAGGTAGCGATAGACAGAGATGGTGAAAGACAGATGGTGAAAGAGGTAGCGATAGACAGAGATGGTGAAAGAGGTAGCGATAGACAGAGATGGTGAAAGAGGTAGCGATAGACAGAGATGGTGAAAGAGGTAGCGATAGACAGAGATGGTGAAAGAGGTAGCGATAGACAGAGATGGTGAAAGAGGTAGCGATAGACAGAGATGGTGAAAGAGGTAGCGATAGACAGAGATGGTGAAAGAGGTAGCGATAGACAGAGATGGTGAAAGAGGTAGCGATAGACAGAGATGGTGAAAGAGGTAGCGATAGACAGATGGTGAAAGACAGATGTTGAAAGAGGTAGCGATAGACAGAGATGTTGAAAGAGGTAGCGATAGACAGAGATGGTGAAAGAGGTAGCGATAGACAGAGATGGTGAAAGAGGTAGCGATAGACAGAGATGGTGAAAGAGGTAGCGATAGACAGAGATGGTGAAAGACAGATGTTGAAAGAGGTAGCGATAGACAGAGATGTTGAAAGAGGTAGCGATAGACAGAGATGGTGAAAGAGGTAGCGATAGACAGAGATGGTGAAAGAGGTAGCGATAGACAGAGATGGTGAAAGAGGTAGCGATAGACAGAGATGGTGAAAGAGGGTAGCGATAGACAGAGATGGTGAAAGAGGTAGCGATAGACAGAGATGGTGAAAGAGGTAGCGGATAGACAGAGATGGTGAAAGAGGTAGCGATAGACAGAGATGGTGAAAGAGGTAGCGATAGACAGATGGTGAAAGACAGATGTTGAAAGAGGTAGCGATAGACAGAGATGGTGAAAGAGGTAGCGATAGACAGAGATGGTGAAAGAGGTAGCGATAGACAGAGATGGTGAAAGACAGATGGTGAAAGAGGTAGCGATAGACAGAGATGGTGAAAGAGGTAGCGATAGACAGAGATGGTGAAAGAGGTAGCGATAGACAGATGGTGAAAGACAGATGTTGAAAGAGGTAGCGATAGACAGAGATGGTGAAAGAGGTAGCGATAGACAGAGATGGTGAAAGACAGATGTTGAAAGAGGTAGCGATAGACAGAGATGGTGAAAGAGGTAGCGATAGACAGAGATGGTGAAAGAGGTAGCGATAGACAGAGATGGTGAAGAGGTAGCGATAGACAGAGATGGTGAAGAGGTAGCGATAGACAGAGATGGTGAAGAGGTAGCGATAGACAGAGATGGTGAAAGACAGATGGTGAAAGAGGTAGCGATAGACAGAGATGTGTGTGAACGAGGTAGCGATAGACAGAGATGGTGAAAGAGGTAGCGATAGACAGAGATGGTGAAAGAGGTAGCGATAGACAGAGATGGTGAAAGAGGTAGCGATAGACAGAGAGGGTGAAAGAGGGTAGCGTAGACAGAGATGGTGAAAGAGGTTAGCGATAGACAGAGATGGTGAAAGAGGTAGCGATAGACAGAGATGGTGAAAGAGGTAGCGATAGACAGAGATGGTGAAAGACAGATGTTGAAAGAGGTAGCGATAGACAGAGATGGTGAAAGAGGTAGCGATAGACAGAGATGGTGAAAGAGGTAGCGATAGACAGAGATGGTGAAAGAGGTAGCGATAGACAGAGATGGTGAAAGAGGTAGCGATAGACAGAGATGGTGAAAGACAGATGGTGAAAGAGGTAGCGATAGACAGAGATGGTGAAAGAGGTAGCGATAGACAGAGATGGTGAAAGAGGTAGTGATAGACAGAGATGGTGAAAGAGGTAGCGATAGACAGAGATGGTGAAAGACAGATGGTGAAAGAGGTAGCGATAGACAGAGATGGTGAAAGAGGTAGCGATAGACAGAGATGGTGAAAGAGAGAGTGAGAAAAAGAGTGGAGTGTGTGAAAGAGTGTGTGTGTGTGTAAGTGTATGAAAGTGTGCATGCGTTTGTGTATGTGTGTGTCAGAGAGAGAGGGGGATGATTATGATATCAGATGTACATGGCTTTCAATCCTCTTTTTCGGGTCAGTGAACTGCTAAATAGGGTCAAGGCGTCCGGATGCTTCCCAGCTGAAACAGTTTGTGCATATATTACTATGGCATTTTGTGCCGTTTTTGTTCATTTTGAACGTCGGTAAGGGTTTTTCCGTCTGTTCGGACACACATTTTTTTCTCGAGGAACACCGAAGTCAGTAGCCGCAGTCTACGCACCTTCGTCGATGATTGGTCAACGGTAGGGATTCTTCAATAAAGTCGTTGTTTTCATGCACATTTTTTCATTGCGAAATACTGCACCAAACGTCTTAGTTAGATGTAAAATTGCACTACTAAGATCTCCTCTGCAAAAATGTCAAAATGAATGACACATTTCTTGAGTTATCTTAGTTTCATTTGGACTATTTTGAGGAAGTGTATACTGGCTACAGCGTCTCAAAATGGACAAACAGTACTATTGTCGCTTTTTTTCTTGTTTTTCAAGCAAAGGTCTTTTAAGGGAATATATGTGAGCATACTTGTTCAGACTAGGCGCCAGCCGAACTGAAGCATGCTGACGCCTTTAGGGTCAGTGAGCTGCCTAATAGGACTGCGGTTCTGTCTAGCCCCCTGGAGGTTCACGCGGGCAGGAGGGGGTTACAGGGGCCTAGCACGCGTGTGTGGGGGGGGGGGGGGGTAGAGACACACATGGGCATGGCCTCAGCTGCACTGCTAAGGGCCCAACACACCCGGAACTCTGTCCTATGGCATGGCCTTAATAGAAACACAGTGATGGGAGGTAGAACCACTTTACACACACACACACACACACACACACACACACACACAACAGCGCATGCACACGCACACACATCCACTTATGCAAACACAAAAAGACACAATTTGCTGAAGAGTGTGTTTTGTGAAAGCTGAAGTTGGTAGCTATCTTCGACATCATGGTCTTTTTTTTTTATATAGCTCTTTCCTGTTTGCCCTGTCAGTCTGGGTTTGTTTAGCTAATGTCCAAAGCAACAGGACCAAAAACATTTATAAGCCTCTGGAAAATACTCCTGGACCACCTGAAGGCACCACAGACTCTGGGCTCCTTTAAAACCTGGCCTAAATACTCTTCTCTTTAGGAAGGCCTGCAGTTGATTTACCATTGTTCCTTATTGTCCCCGTCCCTTGTCAGATGCCTTCTTTCTGTCAGTAGCCCGGTCTAGTTGTGTCCTCTGTCTTCCTCTAGTTTTTATTATTTTAATGCACTCACTGTAGCACTTTGAGACTGTTTTTAAATGAAAAGTGGATTATGAATTAATTGTATAATAATTATTCTTATTATAAATCGCTTGAAAAAATGTATGCTATTATAAAGTGTTATAACATTCTGGTAATCTCTCGTGTGTTGGGTGTCAGTGTGAAGCCCCCTACACAGGAATGCAGCTTCCTGATCAGATAGCAATGACCCCCCCCAGTCATCATTTAGCCCATGCTTTAGTACCACGGAAGACAGCTGCTGGTGCTAGAGAGAGAAAGCGGGACTCCCTAAAAACACCACTTTGATACAGCTTCGACTTTTCACAGCAGGTATGGAAAACTTATGCAGCAGGTTAGGAGAATTGATGTAGCAGGTTAAGATAATTAGGTTAAGGTTAGGAAAAGGATTAGGGAAAATGTGCTTTTATACTGTTATGAAGTTACTTGTATTGAAGTGGTGTGTTTTTAGGGCGTTCCAGAGAAAGCTCTGGCCTGTGACCTTGGTCTCAATCCCCACCAAAGTATAGGGGCCTAATGCAAAAATGTTCTGCCATCAAGTATGTGTTTGCAGTGAGAATGGGCCTTGGAAGGCAAAATCCAAATGCTACATCAATTGTAATCAATAGGAGCTGCAATGCTCAAGGAAAGGCAACATATACTCCATACCGTTTTACCCCACAATCCAAGGATAATAACTGGGACCTGGTGGATAGAAAGAATGAGAGAGAAAGAGAGAACGTGAGAGAGATAGAGAAAATTCTAAATTCTAGAGACCGAGTGAAAGAGAGCGAGAGCGAGAGTGAAAGAGTGTGAAAGAGATAGAAAAAGAACGTTCTAGAGACCGAGCGAATGAGGGACAGCGAGGGAGAGAAATAAAGGGGAATGTAAGAGAAAGGAGCGAGCTGGAGAGTGAGAGACTCACTAGAGTGGCATTATGTTCATGTACCAAAAGCTATTAGCATGGTGGGAACGTGGACTGCAAAGCCTCTCAAAGATATGTTAAAAAAAGTGAAGAGAGGAGCTTTTTGAAAGCCCCAAAGGTATTACCATTTAAATTGACTGGGTTTAGGTTTGGTCCTTTGTGGGGAGGAAGGGGGAAGTGCGAGATTGAGGAGAAAGGGCAGCCATACTGTACGACAACAATAGCTATACTTGCTAGTTAGTTTCACACACCGATTTGTCCAGTGCTTGACTTGGGCAGGAGCTCATCGGAGCCGAGTACCGGCACCTCAAATTTTCTACTGCTTGAGCTCCTGTTTCTCTGACAGAATATTAGCTCAAAGTATTGTGGAGCTCCTGCACCTAAATATAACAAGTACCGGCACCCAAAATGAGTACCGGATTCTTTTGCAGTCCAAGTCAAGGAATGAATTTGCCAGGGCTAACCTTTCGATGACAATAAGGACAAAGAGGTTACTGAATTTTACCAATGCGTGTGATTTTGACTTTTCAAGCACATACAGTCAATGACACTTTGCATTTTTCCCCAGCATGTTTGATGCACATTCAATGAACATTGGCTTGGTGAAATGTTTCTTGCCACATTTCATAATTTACTTATGTGTCCTTTTCCCGACATAAGACAGGAAGCCTGCTCCAGGTTCCTGGATTTTTGTCTTCTACTGGCCAGATGTTGCTACATTTAAAACACATATCACTATTTTTCATGCATCAAATAAATATTGGGTTGTTTTGGATAAATGGTGTTTTATAGGGCTCTCGATTGGCGCAGCGGTCTAAGGCACTGCATCTCAGTGCTTGAGGCGTCACTACAGAGACCCTGGTTCGATTCCAGGCTGTATCACAACCGGCCGTGATTGGGAGTTCCATAGGGTGGCGCACAATTGGCGCAGTGTCATTGTAAATAATATTTTTTTTAATCTTTACTGACTTAGTTAAATAAAGGTTA
Source organism: Salmo trutta (assembly GCF_901001165.1). Classification (NCBI taxonomy): domain Eukaryota; kingdom Metazoa; phylum Chordata; class Actinopteri; order Salmoniformes; family Salmonidae; genus Salmo; species Salmo trutta. Next base: position 39,552,012 of record NC_042979.1, read on the forward strand.
ATAAAAAAATCAACTAATGTGTCCTTTTCTGGACATAGATGGACATATCCAGACCTTGATTAGTACATCTGGAGGCAATGTTCAAGTATTTAGGAGAAATTGTTCAGGGTAGCCTCCGAGAATAACATCGATGAATACACAGTGACTGAGTTCATCAGGAAGTGTAAAGGAGATGTTGTGCCCACTGTGACTATTGAAACCAACCCAAACCAGAAACCGTGAATAGATGGCAGCATTTGTGCAAAACTGAAAGCGTGAACCACCGCATTTAACCACGGCAAGGTGACTGGGAATATGGCCGAATACAAACAGTAGTTATTCTCTCCGTAAGGCAATCAAACAGGCAAAACATCAGTATAGAGACAAAGTGGAGTTGCAATTTAACAGCTCACACACAAGACGTATGTGGCAGGGTCTACAGTCAATCACGGACTACAAAGGGAAACCCAGCCACGTCGCAGACACCAACATCTTGCATCCGGACAGGCTAAACACCTTCGCCCGCTTTGAGGATCACACTGTGCCACCGACGCAACCCGCTACCAAGGACTGAGGGCTTTCCTTCTACGTGGCCAACGTGAATAACACATTTAAGCGTGTTAACCCTCGTAAGGCTGCCGGCCCAGACGGCATCCCTAGCAGCGTCCTCAGAGCATACGCAGACCTGCTTGCTGGAGTGTTTACGGACATATTCAATCTCTCCCTATACCAGTCTGCTGTCCCCACATGCTTCAAGCTGTCCACCATTGTTCCTGTACACAAGAAAGCAAAGGTAACATAACTAAATTACTATTGCTCCGTAGCACTCACTTCTGTCATCATAAAGTGCTTTGAGAAGCCCATTAAGGATCATATCACTTCTACCCCTACCTGACACCCTTCTAGACCGACTTCAATTTGCTTACCGTCCCAAAGATCCACAGACGATGCAATCGCCATAGCACTGCACACTGTCCTATCCTATCTGGATAAAAGGAATACCTATGTAAGAATGCTGTTCATTGACTACAGCTCAGCCTTCAACACCATAGTACCATCCAAGCTCATCATTAAGCTTGAGGCCCTGGGTCTCAACCCCCCCTGTGCAATTGGGTCCTGGACTTTGACAGGCTGCCCCCAGGTGGTGAAGGTAGGAAACAACATCTCCACTTTGCTGATCCTCAACACTGGGGCCCCACAAGGGTGCGTGCTCAGCCCCCTCCTGTACTCCCTGTTCACCGATGACTGAGTGGCCATGCACGCCTCCAACTCAATCATCAAGTTTACAAATGACAACAGTAGTGGGCTTGATTACCAACAATTACAAGACAGTCTACAGGGAGGAGGTGAGGGCCCTGGGGGAGTGGTTCCAGGAAAACAACCTCTCACTCAACATCAACAAACGATCTGAAATGATCCACCCACACAGACAGTGTGGTGAAGAAGGTACAACAGTGCCTCTTCAACCTCAGGAGACGGAAGAAATGTAGCCCCTATAACCCTCTCAGAAACTTTTACAGATGCACAATTGAGAGCATCCTGTCAAGCTGTATCACCGCCTGGTACGGCAACTGCACCGCCCGCAACCGCAGGGCTCTCCAGAGGGTGGTGCGGTCTGCCCAACGCATCACCGGCAGCAAACTACCTGCCCTCCAGGACACCTACAGCACCCAACATCAAAGGAAGGCCAAAAAGATCATCAAGGACATCAACCACCCGAGCCACTGCCTGTTCACTCCGCTATCATCCAGAAGGCGAGGTCAGTACAGGTGCATCAAAGCTGGGGCCGAGAGACTGAAAAACAGCTTCTATCTCAAGGCCATCAGACTGCTATATAGCCATCACTAACAGTCTTCCACCCGGTTACGTAACCCTGCACCTTAGAGGCTGCTGCCCTATATAGATAGACTTGGCATCACTGTCCACTTTAATAATGGAACACTACTCACTTTAACTTCTCTAGGGTAGGGGGCAGTATTTTCATGGCCGGATGAAAAACGCACCCAAATTAAACGGCCTGCTACTCGGGCCCAGGAACTAGAATATGCATATTATTAGTAAACACTCTGACGTTTCTAAAACTGTTTGAATGGTGTCTGTGAGTATAACAGAACTCATACGGCAGGCAAAAACCTGAGAAAAATCTAACCAGGAAGTGGGAAGTCTGGTGCTCGTAGTCCTTTCAAGTCATTGCCTATCGAACACACAGTGACTTAGGGTTCATGTTGCACTTCCACTAGATGTCAACAGTCTTTAGAAATTTGTTTGGGGCGTCTATGATGAACAGAGAGCGAACAGAGGAAGTTGGAAGTTGTTGACTCAGGAAAGCAAATTAGTTCATTGGCGCACGCATTCATGTGAGAGTTAGCTGTGTTCCAAAATGTTTTTCAAGACACTGGAATCGTCCGGTTGGAATTATTGAAGTTCTAAGTTAAAAAGGCCCTAAAGATTGATGCTATACAACGTTTGAACGAACATAAATATAACTTTTTTTTACTTTTCGTCGTGACATTTTGACCGCGCTTCCTACACTTGGAGTAGTTTACTGAACGCGGAAACAACAAGGAGTTATTTGGATATAAATTATGGA